>NW_026721051.1:0-12342 GCF_029784015.1 Lycium ferocissimum
CAAACATAAACAAATAATCATCGTGTACATATGCATGCATAGCGTGTCCCGGCCCTCTAGTGAGGGACTCGGTGAGTAAAATCATCATATACATGAACATATAGCGTGTCCCAGCCCTCTAGTGAGGGACTCGGTAAATAAAATCATCATATCATCATGTCATCATGCCGTCATATACATATATATACCGTACCGGCCACGCAGTGAGGGACTCGGTGAATAGAATCGCATATACCATCCGCCGCCATCCCCATATCATCACATCATCATATCATATATATCTACGTACCCGGCCTCTCTAGCGAGGACTCGGTGAACAATGTAGTGGAATGTGCACGAATACGTCTTGTTATATCCGTACTTTGTACATTGGGACAATCCGGGTTAACTATGATAAGTTAGGGACAAGACCATTCCGGATACGAAGTCGGGACTTTTGACCTTCGATTTTGTTTTGAGACATAATTTGTTCATGAATTGGTTGGCATGGAACATTTAGGAAAATTTGGGACCAAAAGTGAAATAATTGGAAGTTGGAAATCATGCAATTTTTGGCCCTTTGGCCGTGTGAGTGGGAGGTGGCTCCCACACATGTTGTGGCCAATTTTAATTGGTCCAACACACATGTGTGTGGGCCATGGACACATGTATAACCCTTGTGTAGCTTAAAAGATGACTTCTAAGTCATCTATCCTCATTCTACACTTAGAAAAAAAAAACAAGAACCTTGGATGAACAAGAGAGGCTCTCGGCCAAGACCTTGAAAATTGAAGTCCAATTTTTGGCCATCACAAAAATATTTTCTTGGTGCAAATCCACTAATTGGAGGTCCCTAAGTAGCGTGGAAGTGTTGTTGGAGCGATCAAACCGCTAGTTTTCATCCTAGCTAACCCTAGCTAGTTGTGAAGTTGAAGGAAGAAAGGTAAGATTTAATCATGTTTTATGTGTTATGAATGTTGTATGCCATGTTGTAGTATGCAAAAATGGATGAAAATCATGAAATATGGCAAGTTGAAAGTGGGGCCGTGCATGGTGTGTATGGCCGTGTAGTGCGGTGTGTTGTGTTGTGTTGAAGTAATGAATTAAAGTCTAGTTAGCATGTTTTGATTGTTGTAGAGAGTGAAGAAAAGAATGAGAATCATCGATTTGTATATATGTAGTGTGGCCGAGTATAGGTCATGTTATATTACAAGAATGGATTAATTCTATTTGGAATTTTGAATGTTGTCGTTATGAATTCTATGTTGACGATAAGAGTTTAATGACTTAAGATTGATGTTGTAATGTAAATGGGTTGATTTGGAGGATCTTGTGCATTTAATGTAATTTGTATATTTATGAGAATGACATTGTTAGAGGGTGAATTGTTGGTGCAAATCATGATTTGGAAATGAGAATGTGTTATAGTTGAGGTTCTCGGGTTTGGAATTTTGGTTTTCGGCAGAGAGGAAGTATTGTTTGGGATATTTGAACTATTGTGTGAATTGTTCGAAATGTTCTTGAATGTTGTTGGTATGGGTTTGGGTTGGTATTGGAGTGTATGAGCGTTGATGTTGGCTTGAATGTAAGCCGTTGATGAATATTATGAATGTTGTTGAATGATGTAAAAGAGGGTTACTTATGTTATATTGCTTTTCGGATTGATTATTGATGTTGCTAGTTTGGTTGTTGGTGTTGTTGTTGTTGATTTGGCCGAGTTAAATTCTCGAGGTTGGTCTATTTACAGGGGAAATGCTGCCCAAATTTCCGTAGAATTATGTGTTAGTTTGGAAATGAACTCCTAAATGCCTATAGTTAACGTTGGTATTTATTGATGTTATGTAGACCTCGGGGAGTCCGAGACATAGGTTGGAGTTTGGATTAGCTTGGAGAGCAGACGAGGTATGTAAAGCTCAGCCCTTCCTTCTTTTGGCATGCCTTAGTTGCAAATAGGCTATGACACGAATCTCGAGGAAACTCTGTTCCTGCGATCCGAGTATGCCTACGATTCTTATTCGCATCTTATCTTTGGTATTCGTAATATGATGAAATATTGGCCCTTATGTCTTTGGAATATTTGCCTTTTTAATGTTGCATAAAAGTTTTGTATTTTTAAAGAGCTCCGTAACTACAAACGTCCGTAACTTCCGTAGACGTGAAACCGGATCGCTTCGATATGTTTGAAAATGATTCCATGATGTATGATGACTATGTTTTCCATGGCGGGCCCGACTTGGGTCGACACCGTCCGTGGGTCCCGCGACTTTCCTTTATGTACTTCCGACGACTTTTGAAAAAAAAAATATGATATGATTTCATGATCCCGATTTCAAGTATGATCAATTTACTTACCTTTTGAGTTTATGATAATAATTTTATGCATATGATTTTGGTACATAACTATGATTTCGAAGTTCGGTTTGATATGTTCCGTATGCGGTATTGAAAGAAGATCCGATTTGACTATTGGCTTGGTTTGAAATAATAGTTCGCTCAACTATTCTGTATTAGTCCGTAATGACGACTATGTTTTGATATTCATAAGCTATGTCATATGATTTTGACACGTACCTACAATTTCTAAAGTGCTACTTGATATGTTCTCGAATGATTTTCGGAAGGAACTTGACTTGACTATTGTTTAGCTTTTAAACGAGATTTCGTTTGATTATTTTGTTAAGTCTGTGATGATGATTTGTGCATATGGTTTAAACTCACTCGTGTGAGCTATTATGATCTCTTTTTTGCGTCCGGGCAAGGGCATGTATTCGTGCACGATTCTACGGTATGATTCACCGCGCCCCTCACTGAGGGTCGGGCATGTTATATGATATGATAATGATATGATGATATGGGGAGGTTAGATGGCATATGATGACTTCATTCACCGCGTCCTCACTAGAGGGCGGGGCACGTTATATATATATGATATGATGATTTTACTTACCGCGTCCCTCGTCAAAGGGCCGGGCACGTTATATGTATATGTATCCGATGGTTTTACTTACCGCGCCCCTCACTAGAGGTCCGGGGGCACGTTATATCTATGTGTGTGTACGAGATGATTTCGGCTCGGTTTCTCGGTCCCCATGATTTAGCCGAATATGAAATGGATACGTGTGATTTATGTTTAAAAGGCAAGTGTTATGATTTCTCGGTTATTGTGCTATTTTCAGGCCAAGCCTCCTTGTTTCAATACTATTTTGTTTACGGTATTCCATGCTTTACATGCTCGGTACATATTCCGTGTTGTACGCCCCTTTCTTCGGGGGCTGCGTTTCAACCGCGAGTACAGATTTTGGTGATCCTTAAGGTATTAGATTCCCATTGTTAACGGAGTGCCTCTTTCCGAGCCCACCTTTTGGTACATATTCGTTCGTGGCATATGTATTTGTTTGTTCGGGGGGGGGTACGGCGGGGAGTCCCGTCATATGATTTCTGTTGGTGTTTAAAGGTCCGTAGATGTATATGTGGGTTGAGCCTATTGTTCGGGTGTGTTTGTATGATATATATTTTGGGCGATAAAATTATTAAATAGTTATCGCTTGCATCCGTATATGTTTGGGCCGACGCACCATTTGATAGTTTTTCCGGTGTCACGACCCGAGCTACGGCGCGCGACGGTATCCGGGCCGACCACCGAACACCGCTCATATTACCGTCTTATCTTTGCTATCATTCATACTATATACCATTAACCATATAAAACGATTGTCATTTTCGAGATACGTTAATTTTTATAAACATAAGCCCTTCGGCCATCAAAATGATATATATACAAATACACATACATATACATGGAGACCATGGGGCCATGCTACCACACACATACATGACTACGAGCCTCTAATGGAATACTAGACATATAGGACGGATAGACCCGTCGTGCCCAAAATATGAATATACATATATGTACCAAAAGAATAATCAAAGCACCTCCGGACGATGGAGTGCTCACAAATCGCCCAACGACTCCTAGGGATCGACCGAGTTTCCTTGCCTACTCGTGGGCATGAACACAACGTCCCCGAAAAGGGGACGTCGCATACGAACGTTGTACCGAGTATGTAAAGGCGAGTAAAATGAAACAAACACATCCTAGAAATCGTAAATCGTGAGATGAGGGCATAACACCGTACCATCTTTACATATGAACCGCTTTTACGTACATTCATCATACATAAATACATCACATACATTATCATAGCATGCAAGCATCGTTACATCAATCATACATCATTATATCGTTACCGCGTCCAGGGTAACCATCTGCCATGCAGCCCACTAGTGGTGACATGTCCGCCCTTTTCTCGGTGCGGTGGAATCATAGCAGCCCGCCGTAGCGGTGACATGTCGGCCAATTAGGCGCGGTGGGATCATACGACCCGCCGTAACGGTGACGTGTCCGGCCAAGTAGCGCGGTGGAATCATATTATCACACATACCATGCATTTCATACACTTGTCACCATTAACATTCAATTCATAGACATATCGTGGCTTATCATGATTTTACCATAGTTTAACATTCTTAGTTATATACACATGTACATACATTAAGCTTAAGAGGGGCTATGTTTATGTCGGGGTGACGTAAGGTCATAAACCCCTGGTCATGTTATGGAATAGCATAAGAGTCATAGCTCACCTTGGGAGGAATTTACGATTTAAGGCGAGTACGTATAAGAAAAATGCCAATGGATCGTGATCCTCATCATTGATCTCATAAGAACATTATATCGTGGTCTCTAGAGTCTTTATTGCATTCACGGCGTATTTTTTATCCGGTTTCGTTATTCATGGACGTAGACATTTCATCTCGAGAACAAAAGATCATGAAGGAAGAGGGAAATCGTATATAAGATTCATGCCTTGGAAGGAAGGGTAATGCCTCACATACCTTTTGTCGTTAACTACTTTGTAACTTGCTCGTCCTCCTTTGATGTCTTCGTCTTTACCTTCAAGAGAGTTCGTAGCGTCGTTAGCTAGGCAATTATAAAACCGTGCCTCTTAAGGCTAAAGAAAATTGGGCAGCGTTTCCTTTGTTTATACTACGTTCCGCCATATTCCATATCAACTTCCAATACCCACAACAACCATCACAATATCGCTAACAACAATCGTCATTCACTCCCATGATTCGCATTTCATAATTTTACCTAAATTCTCCATATTCATGACTACGGTTCATTGTCACATTTGTTCACTTATAATACTTATTCCATGCTCTAAATATCATTCATAACACATTCACAATCTCAACATAACCATTTTCATGATTCTCCTCAACTACTATTCAACAATGGCATAATCTACCCATTTATGACCCATTTTTCATACTCTCTTTCATAATCTATGTGTTTCATCTTAATAATACTTCAATCAACATCTAAAGTTCATGAAACTTACCTCGAATGGTAGAGGAATAAACCTTGGATGATAATACACCTTCTAGCACAAAACCCTATTTCTTCTCTCTTGGAATTCCTTGACTTTGGTAGCTTTAATGGAGTTTCTTAAGCTTGATTCTCCTCAAATCTTGTTATTGATCCTTGATCTCCTTAGTTTTCTTGTGGAAGAAATGTTTGGAAGTTTCTAGAGGTGTGGAGAGGTTGAAGTCGTGGATGAGAATGAATAAAATGAAGTGGACTTAACATTTAAAGACTTGAAAAGGTTCAGCCGAGTGGGACTTCCACGGACAGCTTCACGGTCCGTGGAACCCTTTGCTTGGCCGTGGAATCGGTCGTGGTTCACGACCATGACCAGCCACACACTTTTCTGCCGGCTGTTCCACGGACACATCCACGGGTCGTGGAACATTGTGCTGTCCGTGGAACATGGTCGTGGAACTCACGGCTCCACGGAATGGTTCCCGTCGTTTCGTTTGACCTCTAATCCTTATGGGACCTTCTTAGCACTTGTTCATCATTTCATTATGAATCTCTGGGGCGTCATAACTCTTCTCCACAACATTCTTAAGGCATCGTTAACTCAATACTCCTAGTTTGCGTCCAATACACTAACTTATAACTCGATTCCCTTAACTACTTTTGTTATATCCCGCATTTTGTGCGTCGGAATATTTCGAGATCGAGTAAATCGAAGAAAATAAGTTCGACGAAAATTTGGGGAAATGCTGGGCGAATTTTTAAGTCAACTATGGAGGCGCATATCTCATAGTATATGTGGAGTTTTAAGGTGTTTTAAAAGCCTAAAATGAAGTTCGTTGAGTCTAGTTTGTAATGCAACAAACCGTTCATTGATAGGACATCGGAGTAGAGAATTATAGACGTTACAAACGAACCGTCGACGCAAATAGTATTCCCGCGGTACCGCTACGATCGCTACCGCTGCTACGCATCGTAGCTACGTAAACCGACGTTGGCAGTTTTTTAAAAGGGACGTAAACTTCATTTTATTTCGGCAAAAAAGCTCCACAAACGTAAATTTCAGCAAGAAAGAAGAGAAAAAAAAAAGAGAGAAATCTTGAAGCCTTCAACTTTGATTCAAAATTATAATTTGTTTGTATTCCTACTAAGTTCAAGATTCTCTACAAAGTGGTATAAATATCATGGCAATAAAGAGCTTCTTTGGCAAGTGGAAAAGTTGGAAAAGGGTAAGAATTTAATCTTCTTTTATATGTTATGTATGGTTGTGTATGTTGTGGTGTGTAGGAATGAGGGAAATTCATGAAAAATATGGACTATATGTTGAGGCCGTGTGGTTGTAGTATAGTATGGAAAGGGATGAATCAATTTTCTTAAGTATTTTGGTTGTTGTTACAATGGAATCTATGATGAGAAATTGAAGTTTGATAATTCTAGTTCAAGTTGTAGTTGTCGGGAAGTTGTTTTAGAAGTTAAAGTGAATTGAATATAGTGTTCTTGTGTTTATGGAAACTAATGTTGTTAGTGTGAATTGTTGGTGTGATTTATGAAGTTGAAAGAAAGAAATATGTTGTCATTATTCTTGTTGAGTTTGGATAATTTTAGGTAGTGTGTTGGTTCGGCCGCTTGAAATGTCGAGCGGATTATTTGAAACATTCTTGACTATTGTTTGGAAGGTTTCGAATTGGTATTTGAATATGTGAACAATTATGAATTGAACATAAAAGATGCCATGGAATTGTAAAAAAGAATTGGTAATGTTAGAATGCATTTGGGATTGAAAGATATTGTTATAATGTTTGTTGGTTTGTGAATATATTGTAGAAAAGGTCGAAATGCTTTCAAATGGGATGGTATATTTACGGGGGAATGAATTCTATAGACAAGCATTACTTCCAACTTTGCATTCTTAATGGAAGTTATAAATGACATTTGGTACTTATGACCAGTGGTAGATTTTGGAGGAAATTGGGTTTGAGTTTGGACGAGCGTAAAAAGTTGAATGTTGTTGTGAAGCTTGCTCTTTCCTTCTCTTGAGCATGTCCTAATATGTTAGGCCGAGATTCGAGCGATGAGGACGAATATTCCTCAATATTAATTCATTTTGACCCTTTTTCTTATGAATAGTAATTGAATTGGAAATGTCCCGTTTTGTTGAAATATTTGCTCAAACACCCGTAGTTCGCCTAAATGATATTGGAGGGCCTGGACCCTTCTATCCTTCTTTAATGACCATAGTTTGGGTGTATTCAATTTGATCGAGGTGGGGCCCACGCGTTGCTCACAGATCTTCCTATGTCGATCCGTTTGGTATATTTGTGTGATTTTGAAAAAGAACTTTTGAACTATATCTCCCGACTATTATAAGATAATTATTTTGACTACTTCATTGGGTTTTACAATACATTTTGACACACATAGAACGGTTTAAAATTATAACTATTGTATACCTAATTCCGATAAACTTGAAACTTGGGATCGCACTTACCGATGTTAGTAAATATATTTGGTGTGATCTTGGAAGGAATTTAATTATTTATTTGTTATTTTAACTACTTGATTGACACGTTTGATTATTTTGATCTCATAAAAAGTTCGCCTTGATGTGTTTTGTATACTAATGTCCGAAAAGAACTTGATTTAATGTTGTCTTTTTAAAGGAATGGTGTGCTTTGGTTGTTCCGCTGAGTTTGTAATAAAAGAAATTATATACGTATGGCTCGCTTACGATTTTGCTCGTGTGTATTGTTATTACCTTTTTCACCGAGTCCCGGCCGGTATGTGTGATATTGTCCGCCGGATACTTGACCGCGGGCCGTGCCAGCGACCGCCGGATACTTGGCCGCGCACGTGTATGTGTGATATCGTCCGCCGGATACTTGACCGCGGGCCGTGACATGACCGCCGGATTCTTGACCGCGGTATGTGTGTATGTGTAGCCGTGTATAGTTGTGATATTAACCGCCGGGTTCCCGGCCGCGGTATATATTTATATATTTGTGCTATTAACCGCTGGGTTCCTGGCCGCGGTATATCTATATATATTTGTGATATTAACCGCTGGGTTCCTGGCCGCGGTATATTTATATATTGGTGATATTAGCCGCTGGGTTCCTGGCCGCGTATATGTGTGTGCATGTATGGAATATTACCGCCGAGTTCCTGGCCGCGGTATGTGTGTATGATTTGTGTATGTATGACTTGGATGCCAGATGGAAGTACGTTGGTATTTGGACTATTATGCTCGCGTTTGGTACACATTATTTCATTTTCTGTATTTTCTGCTTTGCATACTCAAGACATATTTCGTACCGACCCCCTCTTTCTTCTGGGTCGCGTTTCACGCCTGGCGCGGTACCTGCCGACGAGCAAAAGATGTTCGGTCGGATTGGCGAGCTCCATTTCTCCGAGGCCGCCGGTCGAGTGCGTTTGTATGGTGTCCGAAGTTATGTTAGAGACTTGCGTACGTTGTCGTGTGTATGAGATGTCCGTTTGTAAACCGCTACGTGTGTCGATGTATCCGCACGCATTGTGTTATGAATTTCATGTGTTTGATTCGCTATGGTTACGGATTTTGTTTGATTTGAAAAGACGAAAGGCATGTACGTTTTCCGAAAAAAATTTCACCCCGTGCTTATGCTATGCCTTGTGGGAAAGATGGCTATGAGTATTATGAGAGTCTCGCGGGTTCGCTCGGCCCTAGTATGGGTCGGGTGCCCATCACACCCTATCGGAAATCGGGTGTGACGGATCTAACCCCGTAAAGTCGTGACTAGCGCCCGAATCGGGCACCCGTACGTACCAAAAGCCACAATTAATAACTCGATATTTAGAAAAATTTGGGCGCAGTTTCCTCCGTTTTTCTTACTAACCAAAATTTACTCGCGTTACGTAAAATACCAACAAAGGCCACACCGGCCAACATAGCCATATACATATATATAGGCGAGCCGATGTAAGGCCGCCGCGTGAATAAACCGCCCAAACATACAATGCGTGCATACAACACAGCACACAACCACACCTACGTACATGTCGCGTACCTGCTACGTCGCAGTAACAAAGTCATACGACGGACAGGCCCCGCCGTACCCCGAACGAATATACACAAATGTAACAAGAGGCCGTACCAAAATCCGGGGCTCGGACAAGGGAGCTCTTCAAAGATAGCCGAACAGGAACCTAAGCTAGCGGCTCGCTCAAACGTATATCGCCACTCGCGCGGCATGAAACGCAGCCCCCGAAGAAAGGGGGTCGTACGGAAAATGTACCGAGTATGTAAAGCATAGAATATAGTAAACGGGATCATAATGGCGGGGGTTCACGTAACAAATATAGTATCAACACAAACCGGAAGACGAGAGAATCGAAGACTTGCCTTAAATCGTGTGTCATATATGTCCATGTTATGTCATAATACCATCATATATACATACCGTACCCGCCCTCTAGCGAGGGACTCGGTGAAACGTCGCATGCGTACCGTACCCGCCCTTAGCGAGGGACTCGGTCGTCCGCCCTTTCGGACTCGGTGAATAATCACATCATCGTGTACCGTACCCGGGCCCTTTCGGGACTCGGTCGTCCGCCCTTTCGGGACTCGGTGAATAAGTCATATAAGCATCACATATAGTACTCATGTAATCATATGCATATAACAAATAATCAACCGACTATTTTCCGTAGTTCGAGGACCAAAATGTGTTTACCGACACTCGAAGTGCATAAGCAAGTTTTAGATTGATCGGAATTAGTAAGTGAAAGTTATGAGCTTCCGCGGTCGTTTTACGTGTCAAAACATATCATACAACTCAATGGAATAGTCAAACAACTATCTTTTAGTAGTTAAGATAATAACTGAAAGCTTTCTTTAAGTTTCGCTTAAGTACGTCAAACAGTGTGTCATAAGGAAATCTCGGAATACGTGGGCCCACCTCGGTCAAGTTGAGGCGGTGTACCCAATTTGTCATCGTTAGGCCCGATGGAGTCATGTACTAAAGATTCAAGGCCATCTAATTCCATTTGGACAAGTACTAATTGTTTAAACGATCATTTGAACAAAACATGAGTTTCTTAGTTCAATTCTATCAATGAAAAAGAGTCAAATTCAAACTTGGGTTTTTAAGAGTGTAGTCGTCCCCTAAGCTCGAACCTTGGCCTAACACACTTGGGACATGCCAAAGGAAGGAAAGGAAGTGCTTTACATACCTTATTGGCTTCTTACGCCTTTCCAAATTCTCTCCCGTTTCGCCAAAAAATCCGCAAATGGTCACATTGACCCGCTTACTATTCATGAGACTTACAATTTCCAAGCGTAATCAATATTGTTCTACAACAATTTGGGCAGCATCTCCCTTATACATATATAACATCCCCGAGATTCAACTCGGCTCGTTTCAACAACAACCAACCCAACAACAATACCAATAACATCAATAATTTAATCGAAACGCATTTTAACAAATATTGTCTACCTTTCTACATAACACATCAATTTCCAATCTAACTTCACACTTTCAAATCAATATCATAATTCTCGGATTCATTTGATAATCAAGATCACTCCAACACAATCCGAAATCATTTCATATCATTTTACAAAATATTCACAAAATATACCAAATATACAAATTCTCCACCAAGACCATAATTCATCCGAAACTTCTAATCTTCAACGTACATATTCATAACATATTTCCATATTCCATTTCATCCATAACAATAATCATATTTGCACCTTAACCACTTTATTTCCATAATATCACGAAATCATACTAATATGTCATAACCTTCTACATTCCATTTCAATGCCAACCTAAACCATTTTTCCTTCCTTTACACTATAAGGATTACAACAACACAACTAACATATTAAACAAAATTAATTCATTCCCATTTCTTCATTATGCACCACACGGCCAACACTCCATTTTCACTTCAACCAAATTCATTCAACTTCCATTTTCCAATATAAAGTTCGTCACCACTACCACTAGAACATAACGTAAAATTCAATTCATCACATGCATACAACAAATACACATACACGGCCACCTATATATATTCACACCCATCTTGCAAACTTCCATATTTCCATAGTTTCTACTCATTTTCATATACTACAACACAAGCAAACCTTCATAATATCATAAAAACATAAAATTCTTACCTTTCTCCAACCTTCCACTTGCCGCAAACGTGGTTTTCTCGCTAAACTAATTGTACCACGTCGAAGAGCATCCCGAACTCATTAAGAATTCAAGAAGGAGAAGATTCTAAGATCAAAGTTGAGGCTAGAAAATTTTTTTCCTTTTCTCTTCTTGTTGGCCGAATAGGCTCTTAATTTTCTCTTCTTTGTGCTTTGTTTTTCTTCTTCTTGTTTCATGAATCTTCTAAGGGATAAATGATCCCTTTATAAGTAATTTAGCACATGGAAAATTTTAAATTTTCCTTGGTGGGTTTGGCCATGTGGCCGGCCAACCCATGCATTTGGGCCTAAAATTTCATTTTTTTTTTGAGCCCAATGACTTATGAATCACATTTTGTAATTCCCGAAACAAATTTTCGCAATTCCAATTTTTGCCCCTAGCCTTCCTCGACGCTTCCATATTAATATTCTTCCGTAAACAACTCATGTGCTAAATAAAATCAATTATTACCTTATTCCTTACAAGCCAAATTATTTCCAATTTTCCCGAACACACGAAAATACGGGATATAACATAATTAATCCATGGGTTTGGGCCTTGGCCACCCTATGGCCGGCCACCCCTCATGTTTTGGGCCTTAATTTCTCTTCTTTTTTTTTTGGCCCAATTATTCATGAATCATATTTTGAAATTCCCGAAATAAATTTCCAAAATTCCAATTTTGCCCTTAGGCCCTCTCCGATGTTTTCACATTCAAACTTCCACATCCGCCACACACCTACTAAGAAAAATCCAAACATGGCCTCCTTCCTCATAAATCTCAATTAT
>NW_026721052.1:0-9150 GCF_029784015.1 Lycium ferocissimum
ATGTATTAACTTCTATCGGACTCATAAGTTTATATGTGTAACAAGAGTTAGCGGGTTCGCTCGGCTCCGAATATGGGATCGGGTGCCCATCACACCCTAGTAAGACCGGGGTGTGACATTGGAAATTTTCCGTTAGCGTACAGTGAATAGACTAAAGAAGGGAATAACATATACGATGTTTTGATAAGTAAGAAATAGCATTTAATGGCCCTAATTAAGATTTCCAAAGACATTCAAGATAAGGAGAGAAAGTTGTTAAGGAAACCAAGTCATATGTCGTGTGTCGGACAAGAATTACGAGTGTCAAGTTAATGATGTTTTAATGATGCTTTGAGGAAGATTTATAACATCCCTTAGATTGGTATTGAGGTGTTAAACAAGTATTAAGAAGGTTCCATAAGGATCGGAGATCAAACGAGTCGACGAGAACAAGTCTCGGAAAGCTGGGCAACATACGGCCAGACATACTTGCCGTATAAAATTCACGGACCGTATGTCCAACCGTAGATTGACTTAAAGATGGCAGATACCACCGGACCAAACATACGGTCCAAACATACGGCTCCGTAGGAAAAATATACGGACCGTATGTTGGTCCGTATGTTCAGTCGGTCCGAACTTAAATGATATAAGGGACCTCTCCTTCATTTTAATTCATTTCATCTTTCATCTCCACAACTCAAGAAACCTCTAGAACATTCCCTACACTTCATCCACAAGAACACAAAGGAAATTGATGATCAACTTCATCAAACCAACAAGAATCAAGAGTGTGAAGCACATTAAAGTCATCTAAGTCAAGAAATCCCAAGAGAAGTGAAGTAGGGTTTTGGTGCAAGAAGGATACTTCCACTCCATACTTGTTTCTACGCTATCTAATGTAAGTTTCATGGTATTTTCATGATGTTTGAAGTATTGTTAAGTTGAAACACTTGGATTGTAGAAGAGTATAGAAAATGGATCATAAATGTGTGAATAGTGCCATTGTTGAGTGGTAGTTTGGATTGAATCATGAAAATGGACGTGTTGTGATTGTTGTTATGAATGTTGGGAGTTGATATGGAATATGGAGGAAGTAGTATAAACAAAGGAAATGCTGCCCAATTTTCTCTAGCTTTAGTAAGTACGTTCCTATGATTGTTTTGCTAATGCCGATACGAATTCGCTTGAAGGTAAAAACGTGTGCATTAAAGGCGAATGAGCAAGCAATAGAATAGATAAATGACAAAGGTATGTGAGGCTAGTCCTTTATTTCTAAGGCATGAGTCTTATGACATGATTTTTCCTCCTCCTTCAAGAATTACTTATCTTCAAGAAAACTAAAAGTCCTTGTTCCTGAATAGTCATACGAGATAAAAGATACGCTATGAGTACGATAATGATGATGATAAGCTTAAGTCTAAAGAAGCTATAGTTCATGACATGATGTCCCTATAAAGCTAATGAAGCTATCCATAATTCATTGATGTTGATTATTGTATACACTCACCTTATATGCTAATTCCTTCAAGGTGAGGTAGAATCTTCATGAATGTTCCATAGTGTGATCGGGGGTCCACGACCTTATGTCACCCCTGTTATATCCCGTATTTTATACGTTCAGATATTTCAAGGTAGTCGTGGCAAAGATAAGGGAATGACCATCTCCCAAAATTATTTTAATGTACAAGTTGGTTAGGAATATGAGTAGTATGGAAATATCTAGAAAGGTTAAGGGTAAAAAGAGGAATTCGCAAAATGGTTCACGGAAATAATGCGGAAGGCCGGGGGCAAAACGGGAATTTCACACAAGGATCGGGATAAAGATTATATTATCTCGAGTATGAGAATGTATATATATGGAATTTGGAGAGCGGGAAGTAAACCTAACGTGATCACTCGAGGATAGCCCTTGTAACCATAAGCCAAGGTGGGGCCCGCCCATCGGGACTTTATAAAAGACATATAAAGAGATATATGGGTATTACATGTGAAGTTGAGCAAGTCTTAAGAAGGACCCATAAGCCAAAATGAGTGTAAGCCCTCCAAAAGGACGATTTAAGAAAACGTTTCCGGATGACCGACTTTAAGGGGCAAACACGGCATTATACGTTTGGAATTTGGGAAACCCCCGGAAATAAAAGTTGTATATAATTGAATAAGCTTTCCAACGGTAGGTTGTGGACCCTGACACGATGTCGGAATCAAAAGTTATGGCCATTTTAAGAGAGAGACCTTAAGCTGCCAAAAAATAATAAAGAGAAACCGCGGGCCCACATGGGGAGGTCGGTGAAACCCGACTTAGGGGTGCTATAAATACCCCATAAATCCTATTTTTTCAGCAATATTAGCATTCTAAAATTTCTAGAATTCTCTCAAACTTCTCCCAAATATTATAGTTTGATAAATCAAGAATTTAACAAGATTTCGCCAAACTAGTCCGTGAAAGGTGATTGTTCTTCTTTCTACTCAAGTGTGGCGTTGGAGAAAATTTATGTGGCTGAGTTTCTTCAAGTATAAGGTATTTTATTCATCCCATATCTTGTGTTGAGTTTATTTTAAGGTCTAGCAAGCTTTAAAAACGAAAATAGTTATGGAGAAGGGTCATAAAGTGTTGTGTTGAAGCGATTGTGTTTATGGGCTGTTTGAACATGTTGTGGCCATGTGTATGGACTTATTTATATATGTAAAGATGGTATATAATATTGTTAGTTTGTTGGCGAGATTATACTCCTCGATTGGGACGAAAGGAAAGCATGTTGTTGTTGTATGTTGAAAAACATCGTGTGGGATGTTTATGGAACATATTGTTATGAATAAAAGTGTTGTGATGTTGATATTATTGGCATGATTGTTGGTGTTGTTGTTGATAATTTGGCCGGGTTGAATTCCCGGATTGTCGTTGATTAAAAATTGGCCGAGTTAGATTCTCGGGATGGTGTATTTACGTGAGATCTTGTCGAAATTTCATAGATATAACAAGTAAATGTATTTGAAGGATTAAGAGAGGCATATGATAATGAACCTAACGATGGTGTCAATCTTCTTGAATGTAGACTAGCGATAGCGAGAGTTGGACAAGTAAACGTAGCTAGTAAGGCGCGGCGCAGGTATGTTAAGGCTCGTCCTTTCTCTTTCTATGGCATGATTCATATGTAAGATGTGTTAAGCGTTTCCATAACGATTTCATTTCCAAAAGCTAGAAGTAAGGGTTTTAAAACATGATTTCCTTCCTAAAAGTCTACAAGTGTTTTCCAAAATATTCCTTTTTCTTCAAAAACCAAGTTTTACAATATTGAAAGTCTTAACGGCTAGAACGACGACTCCGATTTTACAATGACAAAGATGATGCTAAACATGAGAAAATGTCTATGACACGATATGCTATGACATGTTATGATATGAAATGATATGACATGATATGATATGACACGAAATGACATGTTCTACGTTATCTTAATGTTATTCTCCGTTGGTAGTCTCGCCTTATGATTATTGATCCTTCAAGGCGAGACAAAGCGGCCATGATTGCTCCATAATGCGATCGGAGGTTTCCGACCTTTCGTCACTCCGATGGATACATGACTTTCTTTGGGCTCTCATGCATGCCATACCGTATATGGGTTGGGGGGATGGGATACATGTATATGTGGGGAATGGGAAGGAGACATGTTTCATTGCCACCTAGTCAGCTGGCTTACCATCCCGGACGCGGGATGCCCGGACGCGGGATATATGGGTGAGCCGACGTATTTCGGCGCTATGTGGGTGAGCCGACTTGTTCGGCGCTATGATACCGTAGCGACTGAGACCGGATGCATGGCATCCGCCCCCGTGGGGCACTCATATGCACAGTCACAGCTTTTTTACAAGATATGATCCCTATGTACCGGTTACTTACATGATATGCTCCACATGTACAAAGTTCTGACTTTATACATGATATGTCCTATATGTATGTGTTACATGTTCCATATGTATAGCTTACTCCTTTACACATGATATGTCTCATATGTACAGATACTCTCTTCTACATGATATGTTCTACATCTCCATACCGTCATTACACATGATTACATCCCCTACCGAGTTACTTTTCATGCCTTACATACTCGGTACATTGCTCGTATCGACCCTCTTCTTCGGGAGTGCGTTTAAGCCATGCGCAGTGAATCCGGATGAGCCGAAGCTAGCATAGAAGATGTCCGGCGGGGTTGGTAGGCTCCACTTGTCTGGAGTGCTTTCTTGAGTCGAGTATATGTGCCATGATGATTTGTCCGTAGTTAGAGACTTTGCGACAGACGAGTCGTGGGTAATGGGTTGTCGGGCCTATAAGCGGCTCCAACAAGCCGACACGTTATTACGAGTCTTATATGATGTCAGACTGTGCTTATGGGAAAGAAAAAAAAATTCTATGTATTCATTTCTAACTGATTCATAAGTTCACATGTGTAATAAGAGTTAGCGGGTTCGCTCGGCTCCGAATATGGAGTCGGGTGCCCATCACACCCTAGTAAAGTCGGGGTGTGACAACCCCGATAGAGTATGATTATCTATGAGTCTCTATGCATGCATTATGATGAGTTATGATAAGTATATTATGATGAGCATATGATGATACTATACCGCGCCTATATGGCCGGGCAGTCACCGCCAAGGCGGGCAGCTATACGCCATGGCCAGATGGTATGGGCAGACACCACTAGTGGGCGGCATTAGATGGTACCCCGGACGCGGGAGGCCTGGACGCAGGCTAATATTATTGATTATCACACTGCACCAATATTGTCGGGCAGCTTATACATTTATGCATATATGACATGATGATGATTATGATAGTAAGCCAGCATGTATTATTTCTTTTATGATTCAGTCAGTCAGTTGCAGATTGCTCCTCATTTGATGTCTCCTCATTTCATTAATGTCTTGTTATTGTTTATGCCTTACATACTCAGTACAATGTTCGTACTAATATCCTTTTCCTTGGACGCTGTGTTCATGCCCACAGGTAGACAGGGAGACGGTACAAATCCATAGGAGCTATCAGCAGATTTACAGGAGCCCTCCTTTATTCCGGAGGTGCTATTTTGAGACAGTATTTTTGTGTACATATATTTTTGGGCACGACGGGGTCCTGTCCCATCCATATGTCTAGTACTCTAGTAGAGGCTCGTAGATGCGCAGTGTGGGTAGTATGGTCTCACAGTCTTTCATGTATATAAATGTGTATATATATATTATTTTGATAGACGAAGGGCTTATGTTTATAAAAGTAAATAAGTTTCAAACGTTAATAGTTTTCTATGAATATGAGCATAAGAGTTATGAATGAGAACAGATGAGTAACAGAATGAGCGGTGTTCGGTGGTTAGCCCCGGATACCCGTCATGGCCCGTAGAGGGGTCGTGACACCTAGGACCCCGACACCTTCAAATAGTTGAGAAGGATCTTTAGGTTGGGGTGGTGCACAGCCTAGCAGACGCAGTTATCAGCCCGAAAGAAGTGGTCACCAGTCTGATAGGGGCAATTCGCAGACAACGAGAGATGGAGCTTAGTCGAGTCAGGGTGGCCATGGAGACACATAGTTTGAGGATTGATGAATTTATTGATATGCTTTCCCTGGCAGTCCAGAGGTAGAGACTTCTGATATGGTTATCACAGTTACTATTTCAGTCGGTCATCGGGAAACTTTAGCCTTATTTGATCCGATTTCTACTTTCTCTTATGTGTCCACATATTTATCTATGGTTTTGGATATGATTTGTGATCTACTTGAGGTGTCTATTCATATGTCTACTCTGGTCGGAGATTCTGAGGTGGTAGATTACGTCTATCGGTCATGTACAGTTACTTTTATGTGTTATCGTACGTGGGAAGGCTTGGTTATTCTTGATATGGTAGCTTTTGATGTTATCTTAGGCATGACTTAGTTGTTTCCTTGTCACGCGATTTTGGATAGTCCAACCAAGACAATCACGTTAGTCATGCGCGAAATTCAGAGATTAGAGTGGAAGGGTACTCCTAGCTCTGCTCCTCAGAAGATTATATCATTCCTTCGGGTGAAGAAGTTAGTGGATAAGGGGTGTTTTGCATATATAGAGCATATCTAGGATACGAGTGCCGATGCTCCTTCCCTGAAGTCAGTTCCTATCGTTAGTGAGTTTGCGGAGGTTTTTCCCACATACTTGCCCGGTATGCCACCTGATCATGCTACTAACTTTTGCATCGACTTTGAGCCAGGCAATCGGCCTATTTCTATTCCACCTTATTGTATGGCTCAGGCAGAGTTGAGGGATATGAAGGAGCAATTTCAAGACTTTTTGAGTAAGGGGTCCATCAGATCTTGTGTTTCTTCTTGGGATGCTCCTGCGTTGTTCGTGAAGAAGGAGGATGATTCTATGCGGATGTGTATCAATTATCGGCAGTTAAACAAGGTTACCATTCGAAACAAGTATTTGATACCTTGCATTGATGACTTGTTTGATTAGCTTCAGGGTGCGGCGGTCTTTTCTAAGATCGACTTGAGATTGGGCTACCACCAGTTGAAGATTAAAGCCGGGGATATTCCAAAGACGGCCTTCAGGACCCACTATGGTTATTATGAGTTCTTGGTGATGTCCTTCGGGCTTACTAATGCCCCCGCAGTTTTCATGGATTTGACTAATGGGATTTTCAATCCCTACTTGGATTCGTTCATTATTGTCTTCATTGATGACATTCTAGTGTGCTCTCATAGTAAGGAAGACCATGAGAAGCATTTGAGGATAGTTCTTGGGTTATTAAAAGAGAAGAAGTTGTATGCCAAGTATTCCAAGTGTGATTTCTAGCTCAGTTCCGCGGCATCTTTGGGACATGCTGTGTCCAAGGATGGTATTATGGTTGATCCCAAGAAGATCGAGGCAATTAGAGATTGGGCTAGGCCAACTTCAGTGACTGAGATTCAGAGTTTTGTAGATTTAGCGAGTTGTAATCGTTGGTTTTCAGCTATTGCTTCTGATTTGACTGGATTGACTCAAAAGAATATGCCCCTACAGTGGCCCTATGAATGTGAGGAGAGATTTTAAAAGCTCAAGATTGTCACGACCCAAACCAATGAGTCGTGATGAGTGTCTGACCTCTAGCGACCAAACACCCCTATACGCATATCTGAATCTTACTGAACATCAAGGGCCCACGAATGACCTAAACTGATCTCATAAATAGGCAACATCATGAACTCTGAACAATCTGTATATAAATAAACATGCTAAAAGAACAGTGCAAGCGAGTTAGGCTGCTACATCTACTGTACACAATAGAAGCCAACAAGGCTACATCATCTGACTGATACATACAACTGTCTACAGACCTTTACTGGAATAAAAGCTGTAGAAGGGACGGGACAGGGCCCCGTCATACCCATATGCATATATATCTCAAAAGGCTAGCATACCAAAATAGACTGCAACTCCGGATCAATAGAGTGCACTGACCACTACTGGATAAAAGTCCTACTAAGCTGGACCACCTGTCGGTCTACCTGAACCTGCGGGCATGAACGCAGCCCCCCGAGCAATAGGGAGTCAATACTGATAATGTACAGAGTATGTAAGGTATGAGAACAACATATACATACAAGAATCATGAATAAGATCTGAACTCATAAGCTGAAATGACTATCTGCATATACTTGTATGAACTAGTATCTGTATGTATCTGTATAAATCTGTGTAACTGACAATGCCACTGTGGGCGCATAATATGCATACTCTCAGTGGTAATCATGCTCATGCATATATATATATATATAGGTCATAGTGCTGAGGAATGTTCAGCCCGATCCATATCTCATATCCCATGGCCTCTCTGCGGCCATCATCAATATCATCATCATTGTGCACCAGCTGATCAGGTGGTAATGCATATATAATGCCTTCTCGCTTTTCTCTCATACCCCATATACATATAATATACGCGTATATAACGCGTTCTAGTCACGGGTCAATAGGCATATGAATATATGTAAATGAATGTAATGCATGAATAACTGTGTACATAAAACTGGACCCATGAATAGAAGGAACAATCATAATCAGGGTATAGAGGCATCAAAGACTGAAGTACTCCTAATGCTTCTAAGAGTAGAGTAATATGGAAGCTCGTTTGCTTGCTTGTTGGTTCATATCATAGGATCATGCCAAAAGAAAGAATGGATAGCCTTAACATACCTCGATCTATATTCAATCGTCCAACTTCTAATCCTCGAGCTCATAAGTCTACAATCAAGATAACTTAGGCCTTAATTAGACTATTTACCTCGCTTACTAATCATTTTAAATACCAATAGAGCTTAACAAATTATGGGCAACATTTCCCTTATAAGCTTAATAACCCTTCAACTTCCCATTCAATCCAACATCATCCACAAAAACAATACAACACTTATATATATATAAATATACTAAAATTTAGTCCCAATCATCTCTTAAAATAGCCCCAAATCACTAACTTAACCTTCATTAACTTACCACTTTCACAAATACCCTCTCTTCGCTTAAAACCACTAAAATCCTTGATAATTAACTTAAATACAAGGGTACAAATCATTTACATACCTTGAGAGGCCTAAGATTCCAAGGATCAACTTCAACTCCAACTTCCTAAGCTTTCCAAATTTTAAGAAACCCTAGAAACAACCTTCTTCTTGACAAGCACGGGTTCACGGGGCTCGAATCTTACCAAATCTCCACTAATAATTGTCACACCCCGACCTTACTAGGGTATGATGGGCACCCGACCCCACATCCGGAGCCGAGCGAACCCACAGACTTTTATTACACACATAAATTTTTTTTTTCCTAATAAAGATAAAATACAAAATACAACTTTCAGAAATAATTATTTTCGTTGCTTTCAAATTACATAAAACCGGTAGTCAAACAGAACCAACACATATAACGTATCGGCTGATGGAGCCGCTTACGGACTGACAACCAACACCCACGACGCTGTCTGCAAAGTCTCTAACATCCATACGAGAAAGCATATCATACAAACTCTAACTCGGCAACACTCCGGAGCAAATGGAGCTGCCAATCCACTCGTACGTCTTCTATAACGAGCTGCTAATCATGCGGAGTACAACGCGGCATGAAAGCGCCCCGAAAAGGGGGGGGGAAAAATTGTCGGGGA
>NW_026721053.1:0-9035 GCF_029784015.1 Lycium ferocissimum
TAACTACACCAAGTTGAAAAGGCCCCCTGAATTAGTGGAATACCCAAGAAAATAATTTTGAGTAAAGATTTTGGGGGGTGTTTTTTGGGGCTTATGGCCGAATGGCCTTCAAATTTTTTGCTCTTGTTTCTTTGTTTTCTTCTCTTTATCAATTGTCTTGAAACTTCTATGAGCTTCATGACAATTAAATGGTCCCTTATATTTATTTAGCACATGGTAAATTCCCATGAGCTTGGGCCATTATACCATGGCCGGCCACCCCTCTCAATTTGGGCCTCATTTTTCTTTTCATTTTTTGGGCCAACCTGGTTGATCCCCGAGTTGGGCCAAGCTCCACTGACCTTTCGACCTTAAAACGTCCATATCTCCTTGTACCGACGTCACCTGGGAACCCACGACCTATGGTTGGAAAGCTAATTCAATTATCTACAACTTCTATTTCTTGGTATTTTTCCAAATTCCAAACTTATAATACCGTTTTTCCTCAAAGTCAGGTCACCCGAAAACGTTTCTTAAAAATATTCGTTTGGAGGGCTTCCACTTTGATTTGGCCCAATGGTCCTTCATGAGTTGTGTTTAACTTTACATATGTGATTCATATAACTTGTCACATGTTCCAAAAAAAAAAATCTTAACGTGTGGGCCCCACCTCAGCTTACAAATAATCCGACGTTCAAAAATACGGGATATAACACTCTAGGTCCAAAAAACTGTGGAGGAGCACTAGTTTTTGAACGAACCGAGTGCCTGGAGAATTGCTGTCTCGGAGCGCCCCTAAACTCATGATCAGACCTGGAAGAATTAGCTCTTTTCCTCCGACCCATATTATCGTGGTCCACATCCTGCCGCTGAGCTTGGGCGGCTACTAACTGAGTCAGTAGAAGAATGGCCTGTCTCATCTCTTGGCCCGAGGCATCTGGAGAAGGGACTGGGGGTGCGGGAGCTAAAATTGGGACTTCCCTCTGATCCTCTAAAGCGGGCGAGATACGCGGAATCCGCAATAGGGCCTTGTTTTGGGGTTCACTCTCCCCCACATTCGTAGATGGTCCTAGTTCCGGACATTTTGCAATCGCTGCCTTGCCCTTCTGGGCTGTAGTAGCTTTTCCTTTCATCGACTCTACTGAAATCATAAACGCACCATTAGAGAGGGTGTTATACCTCGCATTTTATGCATTTGAATATTCCGAGTTAATGGCGGGAAGTTAAGGACAAGGTAATAATTTTTTTTAGAATGCATAAGTTGCATGATCATTTCTTTTTGTTGATATGGAGTGTTAAGGGTGAATTTGGAATAAGGAAAAATTGGAGGCTAAAAGTTGGGAAAATAATTTTCCATGAAATGGCCAATAGCCATTGTGGCCGTCCAAGAGGGAGTAGACCATGGCCCACATGGGTGCATAACACATGTGATTAAAAGATGACTAAGTAAGTATGGAATTCATCTTTTATTATTTAGAAAATTCAAGAAACTTGGAGGGAAAGAAAAAGAAAAATCTAGAAAAAAAAATTGGAGAAAGGAGGGGCATGGCCGGCCATGTGCTTGGTCATGTGCCCACATATATATATAAGTGATGGTCAAGAAAGACCACACTTCATCATTTTGAGTTCTAGAGAAATCAAGAAAAAGAAAAGAAAAGAGAGAGAGGGAGTTCGGCTACATGGCTGGCCGAATCTGCCCTCCCATTGTTGATCATGGAAAAATATTCTCCTTATGTTTTCCTACTAAGTTGAAGGTCCTCGTTAACGTGGAATAATCGTTGAAGCAAGAAAAACACTCCTCCTTGCAAAATATGTCCTAGCCGAATGGCAAAGGTGGATGGAAGAAGGTGAGCTTTGAGCTTCTTTACATGTTTTATAGGTGTTTATGCATGTTGTGATATGTAAAAATGAATGAAGCTTATAAAGTTATGGAGTATGTTGTGTGGCCGTGTATAGGTAGCATGGTATAGAAATGAAGAACTAAATTATTTAGCATGTTGGATTGTTGTATTATGAATGGTTGTGCATGTTGTAATGTGAAGGAATGTATAGAATTCATGAAAGCATGGGTGTTGGTATGTTGGCCGAATGGTGGCTGTTTTGTGAAGGAAGAATGAATCAAATTTATTTAGTGTTCTTGGCTATTGTTGTTGAGAATTATAGGGTGAGAATGAAGGTTTAATGACTTATGTTGAAGTTGTAGTGTTGCGGGATGTTTTGGAGAATTAATATGATGTTAATATAGTTTCTTGAATTTATGGAAATATTGTTGAAGACGTATGGAATTGTTGATATAGTTTATGAATTTGAAAGTAGAAAATGTGGTATGAATGTTTCTAGTTGAGTTGGAAGTTTTCGGGTAAGATTGGATGTTGGTTTGGACATCTTGAATTATCTATCGATATTGTTATTATGATTGTTGGTTTGGTTGTTGTGATTTTGGCCGAGTTGAATTCTCGGGGTTGTTGGATTTATAGGGGAGATGCTGCCGAAATTTCTGTGGATGAAGTGACGGCTTGGAATTGGGTTCCTTAATGCTTATGGCTAATGTTGGGTGTCCAATGACGTTATTGTAGATCGCGAGAAGCTGAGACGTAAGTTTGGATTAGTTCAGAGGGAGGCCAAGGTATGTAAAGCTCACCTCTCTTTCTTTGGCATGTCTTAGTATGAATAGGCTATGATATGATCCCCGAGGTAATTCTACTCCTGCGATCCGAGCATGTCCGTGATTCTTATTTGTTTTCCCGATGTCCGTATTTATAATGTAGTCAAATTGTGGTCCTTATGCCTTTGTATGACTAAAAATGAATATGCATGGAAAGATTTGTTCATAAAAGAGTTTGAAACTACGAACGTCCGTAACTTCCATAGGAAGGCTCGGATCGCTTCGATATGTCCGTAGGAGGTTCTGTAGTGTATTAAGATTATAATGTTCCAAGGCGGGCTCGGATCGGTTGATACTTGTCCGTGGGCCCGCAAGACATTCTGTTGTGTAGTTCTGATGACTTGTTAAAAGAACCTAATAAAGTTAACAACCCGACCCCCGCATGTGATTACTTATTTATCTGTTAAGTCTGAAATAAGAATTCATATATATATGATTCTGATACGTGATTATGATGCCTAAAGTTCTACTTGATAAGTCCCGGATAATATCTGGAAGAGATTTGATTTGGTCAATGCCGTCGGCCTGTAAATGATAATTTTTTCGATTATTACGTTAAGTACGTGTATATGTATGAAATGAGAATCCGTATGTATATGGTTTGGTACGTAACTATGATTAATAAAGCTTTAGTTGATATGTTTCTGAATAATATCCGGAAGAGATTCGATCTGACTATTGCTTTGGCTTGTAAATGATAATTCGTTTGATTATTCTATGGAATCTGTATGAATGTTTTGAGTGGCATATAGATCCCACGATTCTGCTCGTGCACATTTTTGTTATTCCCTTCGCCGAGTCCCGGCCGGTACTATCGTGCGCACAATGCGAAGTATGATGAGCTTCGAAGTATGATGAGCGACTAATATTATGGTGTTATGATGTGTCCGTCACGCCGAGCCCCTTTTGGCCGGGGTACCGTGGTTATATGATATGATGTGTGACGGAGATGCGGGAGATGCGAAAACTTCCGAAGTATGATGAGTTGTGGCGCCCAAGGCATGAGGGCGACCACGTTCGTCGTCCGGGTCCGCTATGGGCCGCATAGGGTATGCTATGATAATCGATGATCGATGACGTGTTGACTTGATAATGTGATGATCGATAATATAATGAGTACGATTACGATGATATGATAATCCGATGCTATGATAATCAACGATGACATGATAATACGATGATACGATAATACGATGATTAATGCGATAATTTGCGATAATTACATTTAATGTGATGATATGACAATGAAAGGATTGTTACCGAGTCCCTCACTAGAGGGCGGGACACACATAAGTTATATGTATACATATTCTGAAATATGATCTGTTGATTTTGGAGACGGTGGTGGGGCAAACCCAATGGTGGGGCAAACCCAGTGGCGAGGCAAAATTCCGCACTGGTTTAGGTGAATCCCACATTGGTTTAGGCGAATCCCACATTGGTTTAGGCGAATCCCACATCGGTTAATGTCCGCTATTATGGTATGATCTGTTTTCTATATATATGTATGTGAGACAGAAATGTTTTAAAAAAAAAAAAAGAGTTAAGCGTTCCGGCATTCCGATAATTATATTGGTTTTCTGTACCTCATATGTATGATTTGTATTTCAGACGCAGGCACTTTGACATTCTGGTCATTATGTTCACTTTCTATACCCCCTACTTTGGTTATGACCTCATTTTCCGTATTTCATGCTTTGCATACTCAGTACATATTCCGTGCGACCCCCCTCTTCGGGGGCTGTGTTTTATGCCCGCGCGGTACACCCCGGTGTGAGCTAAAGTTATTAGCGAGAAGATGTTCCGGCGGGATTGGCGAGCTCGCCTCTCGGAAGGCCCGAGTCAGAGTTTGTTTGTGTTATGATATACGAGTCATGTTAGAGACTTTGCAGACAGAGTCGTATGCATAAGATGTCAGTTGTGAGCGGCTCCATAAGCATTGTATTGTTATACATGATATTACAGATTTTGTACGGTCGCAAGTTTTGTTTGATTTGAAAAGATATAAAGTATGTTCGTTTTTCGAAAATTTTCATTATGCATTTATGATCTGGTTAAGGGCCCATTATGGCTACGAGTATTATGATAGTCAGAGGGTTCGCTCGGCCCTAAGTAAGGGTCGGGTGCCCATCACACCCTATTGGATTAAGGGTGTGACAGAGGGGGAAATCTTATAACATGGCTCTACCGCACGATCTCATAAGAAGAAAGATGGTCATTTTCCTAAATGCCCTGTAGCCTCTTATTTATTAGCGTGGCGCGCAACACACCATAAATAAGACTCTACTAGACACGGCTCGTAGACACTTCCTAGGACTGAACTGCTCTGATACCACTTTTGTCACGACCCGAACTACGGGCCATGACGGGTACCCGAGGCTGACCACCGAGCACCACTCATTCTATGTCTTATCCTGCCTTCATTCACACTTCTTATCATTTGTAATCATAGAAAATGATTTTTCATTTAAAACATACTTACTTGTATAAACATAAGCCCTTTAGGCTATCAAAATAATAATAAACCTATACTTGCATATACATGAGTCTATGGGACCATACTACCCACACATACGTTTCTACGAGCCTCTACTAGAACACTGAACGTATGGACGGGACAGGACCCCGCCATGCCCAAGATATATGTACACAAAATAATGTCTCAAAATAGCACCTCCGAAGTAAGGGAGGGCTCCTGTAAATCTCACTGAGAGCTCTGAGATGCGCACCGTCTCTCTGTCTACGAATGAGCGTATGAATACGGCGTCAAAGAAAAGGACGTCAGTACGAATATTGTACTGAGTATGTAAGGCATGAATGAAATAAATATAACAGGGAAGTCGTAATGGCACAGGGCGAGGACATAACCTTCGACTGGATACATACTACACATACATTACACATAGCATATCATATAAGCCACCATGGCGTGTACCTCGTTTTATCATACGTACCTTATCATATAGGACATACATTATCATATCGTACGTGCATCACCATATCATACATACATCGTCATCTCATACATATATTATCATACCATACACATTGTCATATCATACATACATCATCATCGTTAGTTCACATCCGGGTACCCATCGTATACGAGCCACCTTCATGGTGGTCATGTCCGCCCTTTCCTCGGTACGGTGTAGTCACACGCGACCCATTTTGGTGGTGGTCATGTCCGCCCTTTCTCGGTGCGGTGGAATCATATCATCACACACATCACACATTCATCATTATTCATGTCATAATCTCATCATTATACATACCATTCATTCGTCATCATGCATAGCATATGTTTATCGTTACCATACTTTTCATAGACATATCGTGGCTTTATCTTAATTTAACGTCATCAATGCATATATACATACATACATACCATATACTCATCATCATACATTTTATAGACTTATGATTATTAACTGTCTTATAAGCATATCATGGCTTTATCCTAAATTAGTATCATTACATACGTGTACATGAACATACATCATCACGACATATAGTGGGACTCATAGGCACCTATAGTCATGTCGGGGTGACGTAAGGTCGTGGAACCCCGATTACATTATGGAGTAACCGAATCATCATGTCTCGCCTTAAAGGGATTAATATTTTAAGGTGAGCGTATATAAGAAGGAACACTAATGGAACCCTACTTAGGGTCTTTGACTTCGTGGGCGTCATTTATCACTCTAGGACTCTTTAGCTTCCACTTATCATCGTCAATCATTGCGCCCGTGCCCTACCTTTCTTATTTATCTTATACATGTGTAGCTCCCTACAGTCATAGACTCATCGTCATTATTATCGGGCTCATAATACATCCCTTATCTTTCTCATGTATGGCTATTTATGAATGTAGGCTCTTAGTTCTTCAGTATTTAGGAAATTCCTAGATATGGAGGAAAATCATGCCTTGAAGGGAAAGAGACTAACGTCGTAGGATGGGTCTATCATCAATGAATAGTAGCAAGGAGTCGTGTGAAGGTCATTAGCTTCGCAGGAACATTATATCGTAGGTTTTAAGATCTCTAAACTCGGCTCATCATCATACTCATAACATACTTCTTACTTCATCTCATGCGGGCTCTTTATAACGTAGACTCATCGTTTCCGATACATACATAGATGTAGAGAAATTATAGAAAGATAGGAGGATTCATACCATAAAGTCATGCCTTAAAAAGAAAGGTGGAGCCTTACATACCTTTGCCGTTTAACTACTCGATTGCTTGCTCATCTTGTTTCAATGCACTCGTTAATACCTTCAATGGGATTCGTATCAACATTAGTTAGACAATCATGAGAGCGTACTTACTAAAGTTATAGAAAATTGGGCAACGTTTCCTTCGTTTATACTACTTTCCGCCATATTCCATATCAACCCTCAACATTCATAACAACGATCACAATATCATAAACGATAAGCATCATCCATTCACATTATCCACATTTAGGAATTTCTTTCCAAATTCTCCATATCCATGATCAAGTTCACTATTTCATACACAATACTCACTCTATGTTCTAAATATCATTTATAACGTATTTATATTCATAATGTACCAAGAACTATAACTCATTCCAAATATTCACTCAAAAATGGCACTCTTGCACATTCATGACCCATTTCATATTTTCTTTTGTAATCCAAGTGTTTCAACTTTACAATACTTCAAAAAACATTGAAACACCATAAATCTTACCTTAGATGATGGAGGAACAAGCCTTGGATGATAATACACCTCTTGCACTAAAACCCTATTTCACCCTTTCTTGAATTTCTTGGTTTAGATGACTTTGAAGGGTTTCACAATCATGATTCTTGTTGGTTTGATGAAGTTGATCACAATTTTTCCTTGAATTCATATGGTTTAAGTGTATGGAAGGTTCTAGAGGATTTGAGAGAGATGGAGGAGTGTATGGAATGAAATAAATGAAGTGGCAACACATTTATAAACTTGTATCATTCCAGCCCGTCGGGTGTTCCACGGAGCGTTCCACGGTCCGTGGAGACAAGTGGCAGCCGTGGAACTAGTCGTGGTTCACGACCAGCCAGCCACCTCCTCCTGCTGGCAGTTCCACGGACCCATCCACGGTCCGTGGAATATTATATGGGCCGTGGAAGTGGTCGTGGAACTCACTGCTTCTCCGAAATTGTTCCCGTCGTCTCGTTTGATCTCGAATCCTTATGGGACCTTCTTAACACTTGTTTATCACTTCATTAGCAATCTAAGGGACGTTATATCTCTTCTCCAAAACATCCTTAAGACCTCATTAGTTCAATGCTCGTAGTTTGCCTAACACACTCAACTTATAACCCGTTTTTCTTAACAACTTTCTCTCCTTAACTCGAATGTCTTTCAAACCTTATTTGTAATCATCAAATGCTAGTTTTTACTCATGGAAACATTGTATACTTCATACTCTTCATTAGCCTATTCACTCTACCTTAACGAAAAAATTTCCGAGGTGTAACACTTACATACTCGGTACATTATCCGTCAACTCCCTTATTGTACGGGGGCGGGGGTGGGGGTAGGGGGCTACATTTATGCTCGCAAGTTCGTATAGCCAGAAGATGATCGCATTCTTAGGTCAGCTTCTTCAGCTGATAAGTCGAGCACTCTCTCTCGTCGGAGTTGCGCGTCCTAGACCGGGCACGTGGGTCACGGTGATGGGTAGGGCGAGGCCCCGTGCCGTCCACAAGATGTCAAGATGTCAATAGAGGCTCATAGATGCTTGAACTCAATCAAACAAGATGGCCGCTCGAAGACCCGTTCGATTACATACTTTATCGAGTATCTTTATCGGCTACCCCCGGTTCGGTTAGTGATGCATGTGTGTGTATATATATATATATATATATATATATATATATATATATATATACCGTAACTCTCAATTTAAAGATATCTATCGATCCGTAAAGAATCATGTTCACTTGAGTGCCCTCGGGTGGCCCAATGAAAGCAATGAGCGGTGGCAGTATGTTATGCATGTTTTGTGGCATCTAGGAGGTTAACTTCTAGGTGTCCATCATAGCCCTCCGGTTGAGCTGTGACAAAAGTGGTATCAGAGCAGTTCGTCCTAGGGATGTCTTTGAGTCGTATCCAGCAGAGTCTTGTCTATGGGTGTGTTGTGCACCACACTTATAGGCGGGAGGCTGTAGGATATTTAGGATGGTCATCTTTCTTTGTGATCATAGATCATGCAGTAGAGCCAATGATAGGAAAGCTCGTTCTTGGTACGATTTTTGTTAAATTGTTGGATTGTATTGGAGAAGAGGACAAGTTGAGAAGGGAGCGTAAGTGACTGGGTGGGCATGGGCCCCACCCCCCAAACCGGGGCAGGGGCAAGAGGTTTAAGAAGAGCAAAA
>NW_026721054.1:0-9279 GCF_029784015.1 Lycium ferocissimum
GTGGGCCTGTCCTGGGCCCCGCGCTTTCCTTTGTATAATGCTAACGACTTTTTGAAAGAACTTAACACGACTACCTTTCGACCCCCGAGTATGATTACTTATTGATCCGTTGAGTTCGGAATGAGGATTTTTATACATATGATTTTGGTACGTGACTATGATTTTCGGTTGGCTTGATATGTTCCCGAGTGATATTCGGAAGAAACCTGACGGACTATTGATTCGGTTTTGAAATAACCCTTGTTTTGATTATCCTATTGGGTCCGTGTAAATGTTTTGCATTGCATATGGTTTCCACGATCTCCGCTTGTGCATTTTGTTGTATGTCTTTCGCCGAGTCCCGGGCCGGATTTGTGTGATCGTCGCACTATGCAGATCTTTGGCCGGGATTCTTGACCGCGGTATGTGTGATGTTGACCGCTGGATTCTTGGCCGAGGTATGCCGGTATGTGTGATGTTGACCGCCGGATTCTTGGCCGCGATATGCCGGTATGTGATATTGACTGCTGGATTCGTGGCCGCGGTATGCCGATATGTGTGATATTGACCGCTGGGTATTTGACCGCGGTATGTGTATATGTGATATTGCCGATGGGTATTTGTCCGCGGTATGTGTGCATATGATATGTGATTTATGACGTCCGGATTGCGTAGACTGCCTAAGCACGTCGCCCCGTATGATTGTACTTTAGGTGCAAGCCCTTTGGTATTGGATTTTTATGCTCATTTTCTCTGCACTCCTTACTTTGGTTATGACCGTTTTCTCGTATGCCATGCTTTACATGCTCGCACATATTAAATGCATCGACCCCTTTCTTCGGGGGCTGCGTTTCATGCCGTCTTGTACCCACTGACATGAGTAGATGATGTTAGCGGAAGACGTTCCAACCGGATTAGTGAGCTCCATTTCTCCGGAGTGTTGCCGAGTCTGAGTGCTTTGTATGGTATCTGAGATGTTGGTAGAGACTTTGCGTGATTGTCGTGTGTGATATGTCAGTTTTGTAAGCGCTTATGTAAGCGACGTATTATATGCATTATGTTACGAACTTCATATACAGATTTCATACGATGCTAGTTTATTTGACGGACAAAGATGAAAGGCATGTTTGTTTTCAAAAAAAAAAAAATTCATTATGTACTTGTGTCATGTTTGCGGGCCCAGTATGTTTATGAGTATTGAGAGAGTCAGCGGGTTCGCTCGGCCCTAGGTAAGGGTCGGGTGCCCATCACGCCCTATGGGAAGTGAGGGTGTGACAGGTACAGACGATCATTTCGGTGCGCAGCCAGTTTAGGACCTTCATTCTGCTGTTGGAGCGCTCCCTTGTTCAGGAGCCCGTATTTTGGTACAGACTTCTCTGTTATATATGTATATGTTTATTAGGGGGGCACGGCGGGGCCGTCCCATCATATGATTCTCGTTATTACTTCTCTGCAGTCTCAGACATAAATGTGGGTCGTGGGTAGCTGTCACGCCCCAATTTCCGAGGGACGTGATGGGCACTCGACCTCGATTTAAGGCCGAGCGAACCCGCAGACCTTTATCGCACACAATTTTTTTTTTCCTAAATCGTACCAAAAGAAATATAATACATATCAAATCAAATCAACTCTGTAATCTGACAAAATTCTATATATAACACTGTACGACTCGTCGGCTGATGAAGCCGCACACACACAACGGACATTCTATACCCACACCACTGTCTGCAAAGTCTCTAGTGCCATCCAGAAGACATAACGTACATACTCTGACTCAGCAGTGCTCCAGAAGGAATTGGAGCTCACCAATCATGCTGGGACATCCTCAACGCGTCTGTGGGTACCTGCGCGGCATGAAACGCAGCCCCCGAAGACAGGGGGTCAGTACGGAAAATGTACTGAGTATGTAAAGCAAGGTAAACAATACATGACATCGAAAGAGAATATGTGCATAATAGTCGAATACCGAAATACGTGTATCCGTAGTACAACAATGCGTAGAGGTTACAAGTATACGTATATGCTAATCAAAATGCTCAAAATATTCAGCTTTCCTTTGAAATCGTTTCTATCCCATATGTATATAAAATAGAACATATCGTAGCAATTGATATTAGCCGATAGGTCATACCACAGAACCATCAGAAGATCGGATTATCACGTCAAGCAGAGTTATCGTAGCCTCAGATTATTATTATTTGATCAGATTATCACACCATCAGAGCAGACTCAGTACATTATCAGATCATCACATTATCAAATCATTACATCATCAAATCATCGAACAAATACCGTACCCGGCCCTCTCGCGAGGGACTCGGTGAAGTGATCACATACCGTACCCGGCCCTTTCGGGACTCGGTGAGTAGTTGCATACCGTACCCGGCCCTCTCGTGAGGGACTCGGTCGCCTGCCCTTTCGGGACTCGGTGAATTATCATACCGTGTCCCGAATCGTACCGCCGGGACTCGGTGAATGATGTCATAATGGACAAGTGCCAGTAATCGAGAGGTCACGTCACACACATACACGATCCATCCTTAAAACTCACCAAATAAGTAGACCGCCCGCAAGTACGAGGGACTATTATTCCAGCCAATCACGAAACATGTAATCAGATCAGATTTCTTACTAATGTTGTTCGGAACGTATCAAATGTAACTTGCGTCGGGGTGAACGTATTCGAACCATATGTTCACGGGTTCTCACTTTAAACATACTTAATTTAATTCAAATATTTTCAAGACTTATCAAACGAAACTTTAGGCATCATAATCGCGCATTGGAGTCATATGTATATATACGAATCTTTATTTCGGAATCGAACGCCAGATAAGTGGGTAATTATATTCTCAAGATCATAAGTATAACTCATTATGTAAGTAATCCGAATCCATATACGGAAGTCAAGGTAAAAAAATAGTATTAAGTTTTTCGAAAATAACTAAAGGTAAACAGTCGAAGGGGCGATAAACCCACGGACGATACTACCCCGTCCGAGCCCATAAGGGAGGGGGGAACGTTATGTCCTATGAACTTTACATATTATGTTTTGGGGCATTCCGAGCTAACGTATGCAAAAGTTACGGACGTTTGAAGTTCGTACTTGTAGTCAAAAGTCTTTATAAGTCTTTTTAAAAATCCATCCTTTGAAAACCTAGTGAATCTTAACTGCTTACACAATAGGGAGTATGCCTTTAGGATCGAACAAAATACGTTTGAGCTCGGAATTTAAGAGTGGAATAACCCGAAGAACACATTACGTCACAACTTATTAGCTCTAGGACATGCCGTAAAAAGAAAAGTAAGCCTCACATACCTGTGTCGCGACCAACCAGTTACGCTCGTTCGTCCAACTTGTTAATCTACATTCAGGAGGATTCATCCATTCATTAGATTTGTTGCCACATACTTGCCTTAACCCTTCAAACACGTTCACTTATATTCTGCCGAAATTTCAAGTAAAACATCTCCCCTGTAAATGTACCAACCCCGAGATTATGGCTCGGCTCCGAATCAACAACGACAACAAATCCGGGAATTTGACCCGGCCACAACATCAATAGCAACGCCAACAACATTCTAATATTAAGCGCTCCTACACAATTCAACAACATAAATTATATTCAAGTCAACTACTTACATTCAAACTAACATCAATGTTCTTACATTCAATTACCAAGCCGAAGCCATTCGACATAATACTCACAACCCTTCAAACAATTCTTACAATAGTTCAAGCAGCCCAACCAACACCCCAACTTACCCGAATCTACCTCCAAACCCGAGAACAACACCACGCACATTTTTTTCCAAAATTCACACATTACGTCACAATACATACATTTACAACTTCATTTCATAATTTCAAGAAACCATATCAAGACTACACTTCCTACTCAAAACAGCCCGCACGGATTCAACTTCAACACGGGATCATTAAACTTCGTTTTTACATTATAAATTTCATAACGACAACAACCAAAGCGCTAGGTAATCTTGGCTCAACATGGCTGCCCCAAAACGGCCACACACGGCTAGCATCAACATATAGGATTTCATGATTTTCACTTGTTCTCTACACATTATAACAACACACAACCGCAACACAACACAACACACACACATGCACGGCACACTACTATTCTCGGCCACAACACTTCTTCACACATGACACCATATTTTCATAAACTCCTTCCATTTCTACATATCACAACATGCATCAATACACATAAAACACATAAGGAAGATGGAATCTTACCCCTTTTTCTTCAATCTATTCTCTCGGCCAAGGACCTCCCTTGCAAGAGCGGACGATTTTCTTGTTCCAACAACCACTCCACGTCGACGAGGGCCTTCTAATTAGTAGAAAAACATGAAGAAAGAATTTTTTTCATGATCCATCCAAGGGGCTGGTTCGGCCAGCCCCTCTTGGCCGTGCCATCTTCTCCTCTTTTCTCTTCTTTTCTTGATTTCTCTAGAACTTAAAAATGATGTCTTGTGCCTCCTCTTATGCATTACACATATATATATATATAATTATAGTGGCATGTGAGGGGCACATGCCCCTCTCTAGAAAAGTCTTCCATTTTTTTTTTCCAAAAGATGACTTAATTCTTTTTCTTTCCTCCTTTTTATTTTGGCCACATGGCCTTTTGCAAGACTTTTCTAGGGCATTGTAAAATGACCATTTTGCCCTAGCCTTCTTACCAAATTACATAATGCCATTTTGCGAATTTCCCTTTTTGCCCTCGATCTTACTCAATATTTCCACACTAATAATATTTCGAAACGACTTACGCATTACAACGGAGCCGAAAAATAACCTTGCCCTAAACTTTCCGCCATTGCCTCGAAATATCCGAAAGTGCAAAATGCGAGATGTAACAGTAGCATTGTTTAGTGGTATTTGCGTTCTGTATATCTTCGGGCTGTATATATAATATATGTATATATGTGTGTGCGACGTTGTGCCTTTATGTACGAATAAATTCTTATTATGTTGATTAAGATGCGATTACGAGTTGATAGGTGGGTACGAGTGCCCGGCTCGAACACCGAATCACGACCTACGGGGTTGGGTCGTGACAAAGAAGTGGCATCGCAGCGGTTCATCTCGAATGTCTACAGACCGTGTCTAGTAGAGTCCTGTTTATCGGTGTGTCGTACACCACATCTATAAACCGGAGGCTACAGGACATTTAGGATACTACCTCTCTTTCTGATCTTAGATCGTGCGATAGAGCTGTGTTATCAAGATGATTCCCTTCTAACGAATTGTTATGTTTCAGCGATGCCTCCGAGAAAGGCGACAGCTGCCCAGAAGGCCAAGTCCACAGTGGCGGGAGAGACTAGCCAGGCCTGGGGAGTTGCGGGGCCGATGCGAGCCTGTTTCTGAGGTCGTGCCCCGACGGCCGGTTGCTACACCGCCGCAGATGGACTTGGAGCGACCTGTACCGCAAGTCAGGGGACGGCCCCACCCCCAGCACCCGAGCCTCCAGCTTCCTAGGTAGGGGCGGAGGATAGGGCCATGCGAGATGCGGTCCAGCTATTGACCGAGTTGTGGCGGGCGAGTGCCGCGGTATGGTTTAGCAGTGATTATGTGAACCGACGTGACGGTCGAGAGGGCCCGCTATTTCTTGACACCGTAATCCGCCGAGTTTTTCGGGTCAAAGCTTGGAAGAGGACCCTCGAGTTCATCGAACGGATGCAGCGTACGTTGCGGTTGATTAAGGCTTCGAATCTGTCGAGTTTGCGTCGTATCGGTTGTATGATGTAGGCTAACCGGGGAGTTATCCGGGGGCACAGATGCTCCTCCAGCCGTATGGGACGAGTTTGTGGAGGCCTTTCTTGGCCACTTTTTACCTCCGGAGACGAGGCGAGCCGAGGTTCACGCATTCCTACATCCGACGGAATGGCCAGGTGTTCGGGAGTATAGTCTTGAGTTTGACTCCTTGGCTAGATATGCGCCTACTATCGTTGCTGATATGGCTAACAGAGTACATCAGTTTGTGATGCGGCTTGATCCTTATTTGATCGATAGCTGTATGGCGATGGCCTCCCAGCCCGGTATGGATATTGCCCGAGTACAGGCATATGCCCAGGGTATGGAGGATCGACACAGAGGGCGTCGGCCCGACAGGGAGTATGATAGGGGCCAGCCCAAGAGGGCTAGGATCGGGCCGGTGGCTTGGGGGGAGTCTCGGCGGGCGGCCTCCCACAGTACCGGGCCCTCTTCTCGGCCCGGCGCGCAGCGTACCCCCCCCGCGGATTTCGGGTAGGAGATTTGATAGCACAGGGTATTCGAGAGCCGGTCAGAGCTCCAGGGCCTCGGGTTCACAGTCGAGCAGGGGTTTGAGCCAGACGGGGCCATCTATGCCTCAGTTTCCTCAGTGCGGCAGGCGCCATCCGAGGGAATGCCGTTACGTTACAGGTGCTTGCTTTGCTTGCGGCCGTCAGGGCCATATCATGAGGGAGTGTCCGTATGTGGGCAACCCGGGTGGTGCAGCCAGGCTTACGGAGTCAGTTGCCGGTCCATCTTCTCCTTCTGTAGTGACGCGCCCCACGGGGCGGGGTATGCCGGCACCGGCGGCGGCCGCGGCGCAGGTCGTGCGCGAGCCTCCGGTTCTAGCGGTCCTTCGAACCGCATATATGCTCGACTAGACGACGGGACCGAGGAGGCGACACCGGATGTGGATACGGGTATGTAGAGCCTTTATTGTAATATTTTTTTATGTATGTGTAATTCTCGGTGGGTGAACGTTATTAAACGACGATGTGTAGGAATTCGGAAGCCGATAACCGAGTATGTGTAAATAACGGCGGTTAAGGTGTGTCCGTCGCTATTGGGGACTCGGGAGACTAAGACGGAAAATAGTTGTACCTATAGTGAAAAATGAATGTTAAGGATCGAAAAAGGATAAAATAGTAATTGTGTTATAAGAGCGTTCGAAACCTCGTTAAGACTTGACCCTACTCCAAGTTATGTAACGAAGGTCACGCGATGAGGTGGACGCGGTTATACCGAGCCGTTAGAGCACCGTATTCCATCGGAGTTCCAAGGTTAAGCGTCTAGAGTGAGAGAAATTTTAGGATGGGTGACCCCACGGGGAAGTTTTCGGAAGTCTTGCAATCCCGGACGTAGGGAGCAAATGGGAAGCTAGAGAGTAGTCTAAAAGGGGTTAAAATGCACGAATAGGCGGAAATCTTAAGAGGTCGGGTAGCCGAACGGACCGAGATCGGGGAGAGAAAGAAAGGCGTCACGCTTTAGGATTAGGATGAGTTGGAATAGTGTTTGGAGATAATTTGTAAGTGAGGAGGTAGCGGCTATGTGTCCACGTGTGCATAATATCCCATACATGGTTGTGTTAGCAAGATATACGTATTCCGCAACAATGTGACGGCATATGGAAGGCATTGATCGGACAGACGATGAAATTCGAGCGAAAAGAAAAGAAATTAAGTGGCATGAATGCCATAAGGCAAAGGGCTGATATTGTTTTAGTATAAGGTAAGCACAGGAGTGCTAACATAGCGATATTGGAAAAAGGAAGAAAGTGAGTAGATGAATGGCGAGGGGACCTAGATATCGGAATAAAAAGGTCTTTAATGGAAATTGGAGAACCTTAGCAGATATAGAGTAGAATATAATCGGGTAATAATATAAGTACACCTAAAGGGAAGCGGATGAGAGAGATGCAAAGTATCAGATAAAGACAATTAATACCACAACTTGTTTGATACGGATCCCCGGCGAAAAGTAAGATTCCTCGCCGAGACAAGTTAGTAAGACCCAAGCCGACAAAAGGGTAGAGGCTGGAATGGCACTGAGATAGTCTTTGAGAAGTAATTGTATAGTGAACCGAGAGAGAAAAAGAGAGGGGAGCCGTAATTAAGATGGAATACATTCTATATAAGTCATACGAACGTAGTTATGATACCCGTGAACATATATATGCTAAGGATGAGATTAAGCGAATACCTAAGGAGAAAAGCTTGGATTCAGTAATAACAAAATGGTGATAATAGTTTGGGTGCGTTAAGGAAAGATGTAAAGATGGTTTAAGCTAGGTTACCGAGATAGAATGAACCCGGAGGACAAACCGGATATGGCTATGGTTGGACCAAAGACCTATTTCGATACCGGTTGTAAGGAAAGAAAGGAGTAAACAAAGTGAAACAGACGTAAGGAATAGTGAAACCATGCTAAGATATTTCAAAGCAATAAAGCACCTTTGCATATTCTTGTGAAGATTGCTATGTAATGTGTGACGGGAAGTTGGGAGCAAGATACCGAGCGAAGGGACAATAGAAGAGTTTGTGTTAAAGATAAAGAAATGACATAAGACAATGTGCCTAAAATGTTACAAGCTGAGTGACAAGAGGGTAAATTTATGTATCAAAACCCTTGTAATTATATCGCCTGATGATGACGGTCGAAACGAGGAGGCAGCTATTAACGCTCGAAACGACTAAAATTATATATGACGATAATCCGCGTCGACACTTAAAATTCCAAATTGACGAGTGGGAATGTCTGGAGATATTATTCATAAAAGATGTGATATTTGGCACAAATATCGTGTTTTGTGTCGTATTACAACTTCTTATTATGACTTGTATCGCCTAATTCATGAAGCAACCGTCGTATTGAACTCATGTCGTTATGTTTTATGTGTATAGGTACAATTGCGACAAACGATGGGAAATGTGCTTGAAATGCTTGGAAGTCGTAGCGGATGTCGATGGGTCAGGTGACGAATCGATAACCGCCGAAGGGCGAACTAAAAGGAGCGCAAGCAAGCGCAGAACCTCGCTTTCTTCCGCATCGCGGAAGGGGATCGCGAGAAGCCCGAAGAGTACCCAAAGGGATCAGCCCGCATCGCGTGAAGAAAGCGGAACAATTCAACTCAGTCATCAGGTCCCGCGATCGGTCCGCATCGCGGGCCAAAAGCGAGAAGCTGCAGATCATCACGCGATCAGTCCGCATCGCGTGGGGAAAGCGGGAATCTGCGGAGATTTTCCCGATTAGACTAGGATTTAGTTCTTAATAATTATTTGTTACCCTAGTATATATATAGACGAGTTGAATAGCTGAGAACGGTATTGGGGGATTATTGAAGGATTTGTAAGCCACCGTTCTCTTTTCTCTCTCTAGGTTTCTTTTTTATTTTTCATCTTTTTTCAACCTAGGTTATTCATGAATTCTTTTGTCTATGATCGAATCATGAGTAGCTAAACTCTCTTAATTCTAGGGTTGTGGCGAAAGACTTGAAAGTTGATTTGATGACAAGTATTTAT
>NW_026721055.1:0-20512 GCF_029784015.1 Lycium ferocissimum
TCTTTTCAAGGCTTGATTTTTCTTAAGAGTGAAAGTGATGAATAAGATGACTAAGTCATCTTTTATTCTCACATATTAAGGTTCCATGTGGCCTTGGCCCACAAGTCATGTGCATAGTCACATGGCTTTTAATTTCATGAAAATTAAGTCTCCAAATTTTCACTTTTGCATATTTCATGAAACATTAGTTTTCATAATTTCACTTTCAACCCCAAATTTTCCTTATTCCAAATTTACCCTTAACACTCCATACCAATGAAAAGATGAACATGCAACTTGTGCATTAAAACAAAATCGAAGGTCAAAATTCTCAACCTCGTATCCCGAAATGGTCTTGTCCTTAACTTTTCATGGTTGGCTCGGAATGTCCCAACGTACAAAATACGGGATATAACACTTAATATCTCACAAGCTGTCTTATCAATACATTCATATCTGTCACAATCATTTTTCCTCTGTACTCTTGTCTCAATCATACTATTACTTCTTTTATCCCTCGCTCGATCGATTCACTGATACCTTGATATAACATTCTATCAAAATTTGCCAAAATCTTTCTAAATTATCTCTTAGTACCGCAAGCCCTTTCCAAATTCTTCTTACCATATCGACATCGACCTCCGAATTATTATTATCTTCAATTCAAAGAATTAACTCCTTTCTCGAGGTCGCCCATACTCGTAGCTTAGTCAAATCTTATCATTACTATTGGCACGACCTTTCAAGACATATTACGAACCTATATCTAATTTCTTTTTATTTCTAAGAAAATTTTGGCAGTTTCCTTTGTATTTCTTACCATTCTCGAAACCTCGCACGCGAAATACCAACAATGCTTATTGTATTAACATATATATATATATATATATATATATATATATATATATATATCGTATCACGTACCACACAGACTCCCCAATATCAACAATAAAGACGAAAATGATGAACTTACCTCGTATGTTCTTGTTCAACTCAAAGCCGCACCTCGTTACACTTTCCCGTTTACTTTCCCTTTCGATTTAACTTTACATTTCGCCGTACTTCAATACTTTACCCGACATACATCTTTCGTACCTTTGCTTACCTGCGTGCTTTGTAACTTCCAATATCGTCAGTCGCTTTCTTCTGTCGATGCCATTCTTCTGCTGAAATCAAAGGTTAGTGTAAGAATTCTCATTTCCTATGACTTGGCTCTATCGCACGATCTTAGATATGAAAGAAAGGTAACATCCTAAATGCCCTGTAGCCTCCTGTTTATAGATGTGGTCCACAACACACCGATAAACAAGACTCTACTAGACACGGTCTGTAGACACTCCGAGGATGAACTGCTCTGATACCACTTTTGTCACGACCCAACTCGGAAGGCCGTGACTAGTGCCCGAGCTGGACACTCGTATACACCTATTAACTATAATCATCCACAACTAGCATAATAAAGGACTTATATTTATAAAGGCAAGACGTCGTCTCAAAACTGTCGCATATATATATATATATATATATATATATATATATATATATATATACACATATCACAAAGAACTTTGTCTCCGAGGAGTTACAACTTCCAACAGATAACATCGTACATAAGCCGGTAAGGCTATCATAACATATGGGAACTTCCCAATTATATATATACGCAAGCCGACAAGGCTGCCACTACATACAGCATCCCAAAACATATATACATACGCAAGCTGACAAGGCTGCCACTACGAATGGGAACGTCCCAGAACATAAGTCATATATACACAACTAAAAAGAACTATATACGTACCCACACATATATCTACGTACCTAAGAGTGACAAAAAGAATATATGACGGGACAGGGCCCCACCGTACCCTTGAGTAAACATATACATATATCAGCAGATATGTGCCAAAAGTCTAGGCTCCGGAACAACGGAGCACTCCAAGACAGCTGAGTGAAAGTCCTAAGCGGAAGGATCATCAAATCGAGCATCCGTACTGCGCGGCATGAAACGCGCCCCCCCCCGAAGAAAGGGGGGTCAGTACGAAATATGTACTGAGTATATAAAGCATGAAATACATTAAGGAACATCATAACTGAAGTAGAGATTTCAGGAGACAAGAATGAAAATCAAGAAAACACTGTACCTGTGCCTTGTATAGCAAGTTATGCATATCATTATCATATACCGTACCCGGCCCATCATGGGACTCGGTGACATAATTAGATAATCATCCTGTACATATATAACGTGTCCCGGCCCTCTAGTGAGGGACTCGGTAAATAAAATCATCATATACATGTGCATATAACGTGTCCCCGCCCTTTAGTGAGGGACTCTATGAATAAAGTCATCATATGCCATCTGGCCGCCATCCCCGTATCATCATATCATCATATACATATACATATAACATGTCCCGGCCCTCTAGTGAGGGACTCGGTGAATAATGCAGTGGAGCTGTGCACGAGAACATGTCCTGGCCCGGGACTCAATGAAAGATGTAATAACAGTATGCACGAGTAGAGTAGTGAGTAACCATATGCATGTAAATCATCTTTTGAGACTCAATAGATAAGTAGACTAATCAACAACTCGAGCAATCGGGTAATAGTCACACTCTAAGACTCTTTGAATATCATTACGAACTATATCAATAATGCCTCGAGAGATCATAGACATGTATTAAGTTAATCCGAGTCACTTATAAAAGTTATGGACATTATTCATTATAGAATCCTTTAGAATAGAAACTTTTATGCATCATTTACTATTCAATCATATAAAAGACTCGAGGGTAATAGCTCAATCATCCCGAGGGTTCTAACATCAAGAAGTGAATAAGAATCATAAATCATGCTCGAAACTTGCGAATAGAATTTTCCCAAAGCTAATATCATATCATACTTACATCTAGGACATGCCAAAAGAAAGAAAGGATAGGCTTTACATACCTTTAGCGTTTACTCGCAACTCAACACGTATACGCTGCCCAATAGTATCTCAACCTATATTAAGATGTCAAGAGCTACGATTAAACTACGAAGAGGTTCAAAACGCATTCTAATGTTAGTAACTCCTTTCTAGACAATTAGACGACGTTTCGCTTATATTCAAACCAACTACATACAACCAAGCCAACATCATTAACCATGCATTCAAGTATCAACCCGAGACTATTCAATCATGACTCGAGGACACTCCAAACAGCCCATACAACATTCCAAACAGCCCAACCAACACACCATACGACATATAATCTTCCAAGTTCAACAAGAATAACAACAATACATTCTTTTCTTCCAATTTCACAAATCATACCAACAACCACACGTTTAGCAACATCATTTATATAAATGCAAGAAGCTATATTAACATCATATTAGCTTCTACAACAGCCCACAAACAATTACAACTCCAACTTGAACCATTAAACCTTCATTCTTACCATAAAATCCATAACAACAACAACCAAAATATCAAGTAAATCAATTCACCATTTCCATACACAAACAGCCTCTACACGGCCTCAACACCAACATACATAATTCCATGATTTTCATTCATTTCTACACATTACAACATGCTCAAATCATCCTCAATACATGTAAAAGAAGATTAAACCTTACCTTGATGCTTAACCCTTCAATTTGCTAGAATTTTGCAAATTAAAAGGACAAGAATCCTTGCTGCCCTTCCATGATTAATCCTTGGTTCCATGACCTTCATTTGATTAGAAAAACCAAGACAATTAATTGGATCAAAGCTTGAAACTCCCTCCAAGTTCAGCCATGGCCGAGAGCCATTTTTTTCATTCTCTAAGTTTTTTTTTTCAAGTTGGAAGATGAACAAATGAATAAGTGGTTGATGAATGAGTCATGAAATTGCTATATATAGGATGTCCATGGGCTGGACATGTGTCCCACCCAAAGTGTGAGCCAATCACACTTGGCTATCTCACGGGTGGGGCCCACATGGCCATAATGGTCAATTAGTGAGATCATTAAACTTTAATCCCACTTAATAATCTAATCATGGTTAATTAATCCCTAATCTCCAATAATATTTTTATACCAAATAAAATTTATAAGCAACTTGTGCATTAAAACAAAATCGGAGGTTAAAAGTCTCTACCTCGGATCCCAAAATAGTCTTGTCCTTAACTTGTCGCGATTCGCTTTAAAATATCCCAATGTTTAAAAAATACGGGATATAACAGTATAAGTAGTGCCTCCATATCTTCAGGGCATGAATCACTGCCGCTAACTCAAGATCATGGGTTGGATAATTCTTCTCATGCTTTTTCAACTGTCTGGAAGTATAAGGGACAACCTTACCATGCTGCATCAATACACAGCCCAATCCAAAACCTGAAGCATCACAATATACCACATAGCCATCTGCTCCCTCTGAAAGAGTCAAAATTGGTGCTGAAGTTAGCTTATCCTTCAACGCCTGAAAACTCTGCTCACAAGCATCTGTCCATTGGAACTTAGTTGATTTCTGAGTCAATTTGGTCAATGGGGCTGAAAGAGAGGAAAATCCTTCTACAAACCTTCTATAATAACCTGCCAAGCCCAAGAAACTACGTATCTCCGTTGGTGCCGTGGGCCTTGGCCAATTCTTCACAGCCTCAATCTTTTGGGCATCCACTCTAACTCCTTCCTCTGAAATAATGTGACCCAGAAAATCCACAGAGTTCAATCAGAACTCACATTTAGAAAACTTGGCATACCACTCTTTACCTCGAAGTATTCCAAGCACTGTCCGCAGATGTTCTCGCATGATCGGCCTACGACGACGAATAAACCGTAATATCATCTATGATCACAATCACGAACAAATCTAAAAAAGGCCTGAATACACGATTCATCAAATCCATGAATATAGCTGGGGCATTAGTTAGCCCGAACTACATAACACGAAACTCATAGTGGCCATATCTAGTTCGGAATGCCGTCTTCGTAATGTCCTCTTCCTTGACCCTGACCTGCTGATATCCTGACCTCAAGTCTATCTTCGAGAAATATTTAGCGCCTTGCAGCTGATCGAACAAATTATCGATCCTCGGGAGCGAATACTTATTCTTTACAGTCACTTTATTCAATTGCCTATAGTCAATACACATTCGCAAAAAGCCATTCTTCTTTCTCACAAATAACACCTAGGCTCCTCTACGTTGTCGTACTAGGCCTCGATAAAGCCCTTCTCAAGCAAATCTTTCAACCGCTCCTTCAATTCCTTCAACTCCACGTGCGTGCCATCCCATAAGGAGGAATAGATATTGGCCGAGTGTCTGGCAATAGGTCAATAGCAAAATCAATCTCCCTCTCTGAGGGAATGCCTGGAATCTCATCTGGAAACACTTCTGGGAACTCATTAACCATAGGAACAGACTGAAGAGTCGGCGACTCTACTTGCACATCTTGAACTCGAACTAGATGAAATATATACCCTTTTCTGATCATCTTCTCTGCCTTAAGGTAGGAAATAAACCTACCTCTAGGCGAAACAGTATTGCCCTTCCACTCTAGGACTGGCTCACCTGGAAATTGAAATCGAACCATCCTTGCACTACAATCAACATTAGCATAATAAGAAGCTAAACAGTCCATGCCCATAATAATATCAAAATCAATCATATCTAATTCAATTAGATCTGCTACGGTATGGTGGTCACAAACCATAACAACATAGTCTCGGTACACCCACCTAGCTATAACCGGATCACCAACTGGCGTAGACATCTCAAAAGGTCTAATCAACTCGGGCTCTACCCTAAACATTTCGGCAACAAATGGCTAACATATGATAAATGTCACACCCCAACTTCCGAGAGGGTGTGATGGGCACCCGACCCTTATCTAGGGCCGAGCGAACCCTCTGACTATCGTGACTCTCGTAATCATATGGGCCCTCGACCAAAACATAATTACATAATATAAATTTTTACAAAAACAAACATACTTTATATCTTTTACAAAATAGACAAAACTTGTGACCGTACAAAATCTGCAAGTCCACATGTAACGATACTACGGCTTATGGAGCCGTTCACAACGGACATCTTACACACGACCCTGTCTGCAAAGTCTCTAACATGACTCGGATATCATACACGAACAGACTCTACTCGGCAACACTCCGGAGCAAGTGGAGCTCGCCAATCCCGCTGGAACGTCTTCTGCTAATATCTTTAGCTCACACGGGTGTACACACGCAAGATGAAACGCGACCCCGAAGAAAGGGGGTCGACGGAATATGTAATCGAGTATGTAAAGCATGAAATGCGGAAAACGAGATCATAAGTGAAGGAGGGGTACAGAAAATAAACATAATGACCCGAGGGTCGAGTGCCTCACCTGCGTCTGAAGTGCAAATCATACATCTGTATAGAGAGCAAATCATACCATAATAGCTGACATTAGCCGATGTCAACAGATCATAGTTCAGACTGTCAAAATCACTTATCATATGCGTACAAACATGTCCCGGCCCTCTGGTGAGGGACTCGGTAGATAAGATCATCATAAGCACGTCAAATGTCAGAAATCATATGTGAGTTTCAGAAAACATATGTAATAATCCGAATATCAAAATACTTACTGAGTAGAGTGCAAATCATGCATAGGCTCTTAGAACGGTGGTCGCCGCCCGTCGTTGGCGCCACACCACATCATACTCCGGAGTTTTCGCATCTCCGTATCCCCGTCACACAAATCATATAACTACGGTACCCGACTAAAGGGGACTCGGCGTCACGGGACACATCATAACACCATTATCCACGGTTCCCGGCCAAAAGGGCTCGGCGAACCGACACATCATACTCCGGAATTTTAGCATAAGGCGCACGATAACAACCGGCCCGGACTCGGTGAAGGAAGTGACCATAGTGCGCGAGCAAGAGTCGTGAGAGACCATATGCAATTTTTAAAACACTTTCCAAAATGTAATAGAAAAACCAAACAAATTATCGTTTAAGGGTCAAGACTTAGTCATGTCAAAAGTCATTCGGACGATCTTCTAAACGTATCAAATATCTTAAACATATCACGGAATCGTAGGAACCATATATATATAAAGTCATAGTCATAACTCGTCGATTAAGCGAGGAAGTCCATATGCGGAGATCGAAATGAAATAGTACTAAATTTTTCCCAAAATTCATTATGAATAGTACAAAAGAGCCGCGCGGGCCCCACGGACGGGTGCCGACCCCCATCCGAGCCCGACTACAAGAGGTAGGGGAAAGTTATGTCTTATGAGTTTACCTATTATGTTTCGGGGCGTTCGAGGTCGTATGCAAAAGTTATGGACGTTTGAAGTTCGGAACCTTTTTTGTAGCGAAATTCTTTATAAGGCTTCTAAAATCTAATCCTTTAGAAACATAGGAAGCTTAGTTTAACTAAATGACTTACGAACATCAAGAAATGAATAAACTCATATGGTTGCTCGGATTACAAGAATGGAATTGCCTCGGGGAACATATCATAGCCTATTCATACTAAGACATGCCAAAGAAAGAAAGGTGAGCTTTACATACCTTGGCCGCCCTCGGAACTAATCCAACTTGCGTCTCGACTTCTCACGATCTACAAGAATATCATAAGGTGTCCGACGTCAACCATAAGCATTGAAGAATCTCATTCCAAGCCATTACTTTTTCTATAAAAATTTCGGCAGAGACCTCCCCTATATATCCATCAACCCCGAGAATTCAACTCGGCTAATATCAACAACAACCAAACCAATAATCATCAAGACAACATCCATAATCAATTCATAACGTATTCTAAGCAACTCGCACCATATTTCAAAACAACTCAACAATATGCTATGCAACCCGAATTCTTCCGACTTAATGAATACGATAATAATGCGTTTCTTTCTTTCCCATTCTCATACTATGTCAACAATTCCATTCTTTTCCACATTAGCTTCATAAATATAAGAGAACACATTAGAGTCATATTAACTTTCAAAACAGCCCACAACCATTGTAACTTCAATTTGGATCATCAAACCTTTATTTTTATCACATAATCCACAACAAAGAACAACCAAAATACTACATTAAATTACTTCACCAAGCTCCACCGAAAACAGCCCCTTACACGGCCAACTCCAACATACACAATCTCATGAATTTTATTCATTTTCTACACATTACGACATGCTCAAAACGTCCACAACAATACTAACCAAACACTAAATAAAATTTGTTCAACATGCCTTCACCAACAAGCATGCTCACGGCTTCACTACATATTCCATAGCTTCAAGAACTTCATTCATTTCTACATACCACAACATGCATATACACCTATAAAACATTAAAAGGAGATTGAATCTCACCTCTTCCTTCCTACTCTTTCTCTCGGCTAGGAGTAGTCATGGCAAGGGAGAGTGTTTTTCTTGCTTCAACAATTATTCCACGTCGACGAGGGCCTTCTAATTAGTAGGAAAACATGAAGAAAGAAATTCTCCATGATCACCTCAAGGGGCTGGTTCGGCCAGCCCCTTATCCGTTCTTCCTCCTCTCCTTTTTCTTGTTCTTTCTTATTCTTTCTCTCTTGTTTCTTCCATGATGAACACTCCCCTCTCTTATATATATATAAGTATCACATGACCATGCACATGCCTCATCTTTATTTCCAATTTCTCTAGAGTTTTCTTGATTTTTCTTTCTTTTTCTTGAAATAATCCACCTTATAATTTAGCACATGGAAATTAATTAAACTAAATGGGCTTGGCCATGTAGTTGGTCGCCACTCCCATCTCTTTGGGCCCAATTTTCCTCTTATTCCTTTGAGCCCAATTAGTGAAAATTCTTGTCTTGTAATTCCGAAACAAATTTCCAAAATTCCAATTTTGCCCTTGGCCTTTCTCCGTATTTCCACACCATTACTTTTCATGAACAACACACGTATGTCTTAATTCCAACCAACATATAACCTTATTCTTTACAAATCGAAATTATTTCGCATTTTCCGAATATGCAAAAATGCCGGATATAACAATAAAGTGGAGTCTAGAACAATCAGTGCATAAATATCATGGGAGAAAACTGATAATATACCTGTAACAACATCAGGAGATGTCTCGCGGTCCTGTCTACTAGCCAATGCATACACGCGGTCACTAGCCAATGCATACACACGGCGTTGGCGTCCGCCGAGGACCGCAAGAAGAGCCGAGCCGGACCGCCCACTCCTCCCCCTACCTCGCCCCCGTGGCGCCACACAATCCGAAAATCCCGTTCGCCCGGAGTGGTGCACATTGGTCAGTAAGAAGAGCGGTCTCATACGGCCCTCGTAGGCCGAACCATGCTCGTACCGGTCAATCCTCACCCGGAAATCCTCACCCCCGTGGCGTTGTCTTTGTCCCACAATCATAACAACTATCTAATCCCATTCGACACCGATCCGTCCTCAAGGCGCTTGCACATCTTCCAAATCTCAAGCGCATATGTTTGTATGCGGAGATATCCATCGGTCACACTACGGCAAAAAGGGTCTCATCCGGCAAACCTCGATCCTCCGTCCGTACCGAGAGCCGGACCATATCTGGCCATACAGAATCAAAATACACGCAATACTTTCACGGACCTCTCGTTCGAATCTAAGGAGACCTCGGGAGGCAAATAATGGCGGATAAAGGCATACGAGAACTCGCCGAAATCGCGAGATGATAACTCCCAAGTCCGATCGAATGGAAACGATATGCGAAGCCAACTCATGGACTCGACCTCATTTGTCCTAACCCTTAAAGTTCACCCCATAAATGAAATCAAAAGCACCACGAAAAACTTCCGGAGGACTCGTCTTAACCCTCAAACTATGATCCCGTACCCTGGTCAACACGTTACATCGCATTTTTGCGTATCCGAAAATTTGGAAGTAACCTTGACTTTACAAGGAATGAGGTCAAGTTTGGATTTTTCTTAGTATGTGTATGTTAGTTATGGAAGTTTGAATGCGGAATCGCTAAGGGCAAATTGGAATTTTGGAAATTTGTTCCGTAAATTTTGAAATGAGATATGGGCCAATTAAATGAAAAGAAAATTTGGGCCGTAATTTGGAGAGGGTTGACCGGCCACCATAAGGCCCAACCCATGATTTATTTAATTTTTGCATGTGATGAATATTAATATAAGAGAGGAAGGCTCATGAAACTTCAAGAAAAACCAAAGGAAAATCAAGAAAAAAAAGAGAGAGCAATTCGGGTTGGAGAAGACAAAAAAAAAAATTCTCTAGGCCTTCAATCTTGTTTCCAAAAATTGTTCTCTTGAGGTTTCATGCTAAGTTCAAGGTCCTCTTGACTTGGTGCAATTAGTTTGGCAAGGAAGGGCTTAAGTTGGCAAAGGGAGATTCTTTGGAAAAGGTAAGATTAATTCATTTTCTTATGTTATGAAGTTGGTTTATGTTGTAGTAAGTAGAAAAGAGAAGAAACTATGAAAATATGGAAGTTTACATGGTAGGTGTTCATGTATGTATACCGTATGTGTGTGTATATGTATAAATGAGATGTGTTGAATTTTATGTTGTAATCTAGTGTGTTTATGGTGTAATCTATATTGGAAATGGAAGTTGAAATAAATTGGATTGAAGTTGGAAGTTGTAGTATGTGGCCGTGTGGTGGTTGGTGGCAAATGGAATTGGATTAAATTATTTTAGTACGTCAATTGTGTTGTTGAAACCTTGTGATGAAGATGGAGGAATAATGATGTAAGTTTGTATGAAAATGGAATGCGGAAGTTTATGTTGATTTAGTATGAATTTATGAAATAATGGGAATGAAGTGTTTAAGGTATAACATATGATTAAGGTTGATGAATTTGGATGTTGGAAATGTGTTATGAACTTGTGTGCTAAAGATTGGAAGAATTGGATAAATTGTGGTTTTGGTGGAAAGTTTGCATGTTTTGTATAGTTTATGTATACTTTGTATATACATGGTAGAGATGTTATGATATGTTTCCGAATGAAATTGTAATGATTTTGATTAGTATGTGAGATTGAATTGGAAATATGAAGTTGAAAACGGAAGTTATGACATTATGTTGGAAAGATGACCAAATAGGTCATGTTGCGTTTCATTGTGTTTGTTGGTGTTGTTGTTGTCTTGTTGTTGGGAGGAGCTAAGTCTCGGGGATGCCATAATTATAGGAAGTGCTGCCGAAATTTCGGTAGCCAAGTATAACCCTAAGATTGAAATATTAACTTGCATGAATAAATGGTAAGGATGACCATTTGCGGTTTTGGACGAAACGGAACCGAGATTTCGCAATCCGGGTATGTAAAGCCTTGCCCTTTATTCTACGGCCGAGCCTATCGGCTTGAAAACGAGCTTTGATTGTACTTCGCACTCTCGGAATTCGAGATTGAAAATAGCGCCAAATCATTCGGTAAGAATGAACCAAATTCTTCCAATCACCAGCGTGCAACTCCCATAAATGGAGTCGAAACACTTTAAAATGATTATGGACGACTCCTAAGGTTCATTATCTATAATTTACATACTTTATTATGATTGGGTCCGGGTGGGCCACAATACCCGAAACTCCCGTAAGGTCCAAATCGATGTCGTTCGTTTTTCGTAGATAACTTTTAATTATGGCGCTAACTAATGAGCATTATGACTACCGATTTGTGAATATCATTCTCGGGCGATATGATCTCGCCTATTTTGGACTTATCTTCGAACTACTTCGGTTTGATTACGTACGTATGTCTAGTCTGTGTGTATATGGTTTCTCATGGATACCGTGGATGTCTCAATGCTTCCTTCTTCGCGCCCGGGGGGGTTCGTAATTCGTGCACCTCCCGCATTGTTCACCGCGTCCCTCGGATTGTGCGGGCCGAAATCATAACATGATGGTCATTATGTGAAAAGTGAACGTCCCGTACTACGAGGGTACGGCTCTATCACCCTTATCGGGATACGTCCGTATGTACCGGGATCGATTTACGATATGAGAGAGATTATGATCATCCTAAATGTCCGATTTGGAATATGACTACGTACGTACATTTACGTACGTACCTCGATTCTCGTCCGGAAATCGGTTTATAAGTGTGGTTCACAACACGCCCATAAACAACACTCTACTAGACTGACAATTCGTCCGTCTACTTATGTATTATTCGTCCGTTACGATTTTACGTATACGGATTACGGTTATTACATTTATGTATATTATGTTTCCGCTTTACATACTCGGTACATCTTCGTACGACCCGCTCTCCGTGTTACATGTCCACGGTACGGACGCGCGCACCCACGCGCGCGCCCGTTTAGGTTGACCAAACACCGTTTGGAGAGCTCCCTTGATCCGAGACATACTTTTGGTATATATCCCATAATTACATATGAACGTATATATGACTATTTGGGTACGGCGGGGCCTGTCCCGTCTTCGATTCCGCTTCTTCGGTCGATCCGATATATATACATAGGGTGTGGGTTATCCATGCGGGTAAGTAGGTGTGATATGCGAACAATTACGATAGCAACGGCTTCTCGTATAATTTCCGTATACATATGTATGTTCGTACACTTAAACGTATTGGATTTATGTATGTTAACCGGATTAGCTATTTGGCATGTCGGACAAGGTAGGTACGTATGGGTGTATAGGACACCGATCACGGCTACGAGTTGGGTCGTGACACCGACTCTACGCCGCCGAGCTCGGGTGGCTACTAATACGGTCAACAACGTCGGATCACGCACATCACGGCCCTTCGCATCCGACCGAGGAACTAGGGGCGCCGGAGGCGGTGTATGCGACGAATCTCGTTACGGCTCCGTGGCCGTTGAGTGTGGCTAGTGGCCCCATATGGCTTTCTTGCACATCTCAAAGGCAGCCTTTCTTGGAGGGGTATCGCTGAAATCATAACAATTCATCAAAAAGTGAACGCCTAACACATGGCTCTATCACACAATCTTGGAGAGAGAATGACTTCATCCTAAATGTCCCGTAGCCTCCTGTTTATAAGTGTGGTTCACAACACGCCCATAAACAACACTCTACTAGACAAGGTCTGTAGACAATCGTAGGACGGAACGTGCTCGATACTCACGTCCACGACCCAAACGGCGCAGGCGTGACGGGTCGACCCCCGACCAAACACCCCTAAATACTTATGGGGACATCAAAGGCCCATAATTAGCACAAACTAATCTCATAAAAGGATGTACAATATATATATACATAACATGCGGAGAAGAACAATACAAGCTTATCTTGCTTCGCTACATTGCGTACACAAACGAATACGAGAAGGCTACATTATCCGACTACTACATACAACCGTCTACGGACCTCTCTACCGGAATGAAGGCTATAGAAAGACGGACGGGGCCCCGATACCCATATGTACACATCTCAAAAAGGGCATACAATCGATTGTAGCTCCGGATCCGAGCGTAAGACGCTGAATCTCAGAGGTCTGCGGCGGGACCACCGATGCCTCCATATAATGCGGGCATGAACGCATCCCCCCGATGGGGAGTCGGTACGATAATGTACTCGAGTAATAAGCATAAGAACAACATGTACATAAATATACACGAGAATCGTGATAAAATCGAACTCATAACCAAATATTTGTTGCGTGTACTTGTATGAAGTAGTATCTGTGGGCATATAATATGCATACTCATGCCTATCAATGATGACCGTGCATCTATATGAGTGTGTATATAATGCTTGATGTATGTGCGTATGTAATGTCGTATCATGGCATCTCGTCATATCATATTGGCTCCTCTGTGGCCATAATCAATATCATATAGTAGTCATGCGTATATAACGCCTATATCTCTTCTCATACTTTGCATATATCTAATATTAACGTGTATAACGCCTGATATATGTGCGTATATAATGCCTTCTAGTCACGGGTCAATATACATAATATATAATAAATGTAATGCATAAATAATCTGTATACACAGGACTGGCTACATAAGACTGAACCCATGAACAGAAGGATCACTCATAAATGGGGTACATGAATATGAAAGACTGAAGTACTCCTAATACTTCTAAGAGTAGACTAATATGAAATCTCGCTTACTCGCTTGTTGGATCATATCATAAGATGATGCCAAAAGAAGGAAAGGTTAGTCTTATCATACCTTGAAGTATACGCAATCACCCAACTTCTACCTCTTAAACTTGCAAGTCTACAATTAAGATAACATAGGGCGTAATTAGGCTATTTACTTCGCTTACTAGCCATCCTCAAATGTGCATAAAGCTCAACGAACTATAGACAATAATTTCCTTGTAAGCTTACAACTCTCCAACTTCTCATTCGACCCCACATCAACTACAATACTCACATCAACAATGACAACACACACACACACACACACACACACACACACACATATATATATATATATATATATATATATATATATATATATATATATATATATATATATATATATATATATATATATATATATCAAAATATACGAAAATCGTTTCCAATCATCTCCTAAAACAACCCTATATCACTACATTGCCCTTCATCAACTTAACACTTCCACAATTACTTTCTCTTCACTTAACATCACTAAACTCTTGATAACCAACTAAAATATAAGGGTAGAAATCATTTACATACCTTGAGGGGTCAAGAATCCTAAGAATCACTTCAACTTCAACTCCCTAAACTTCACAACTTGAAGAAACCCTAGAAGCAACCTTCTTTTTTACCAACTCGGGTTTACGGGGTCTGGATCTTAGCAAATCTTCACTAATATGATGAAAAATATTGGGAGAGAATATATTCAGGTTTTCCAATTTTTGGAAGAAGGAAAATATCAAATAGGGTCGTGGACCACCAATTTATACTTGGAAGCCAAAAAGGCTATAGTGGCCCTGTTCAACGAGCGGGTCGACGACCCGTCGACGTGTCAACGATCCGTCGATGTGTCGATGATCCGTCGACTTGCCCGTTGACCTGCGCCTGCAAATGCATAGCTGCGGGATCCCATCGATGCCGCACGTCGACGGTCTGTCGAACATGTCGATGACCCGTCGACGATGACTGGTGTCCTGCAGGTTTTCCTGCTTCAGTTCCGATCACGTCGACTTGATTCGCTCAACATTTAACTCTATAGATTGCCAGGAATATCTGCTGGTACCCTTGTACACGGGGTAAGATATTTTCTACCTCCAAACTAGAGCTCGGGTCTCTATTCCAAGGGCATACCCGACGAGGAAACCATAGGTTCTACCACTACGAACACGAGGGATGTAACAACATCTTTGTTGCTCCTGGATGGACAGAATAACGAGAATGATAAGCTTCGTCCAGAATCTGTTGACATAACCCTACAACATCAGGAACACATAATCTGCCTTGATACCTAAGAACTCCATCTGTAGAAATCTCAAATGGTGACTTCTTCTTCTGAGGAAGTGTATCTCTGAAACAAATTAACTTAGAGTCCTCATATTGGAACTTCTTCACCTCCACTACTAAATATGAAATAGCCAATTTCTGGACGGTAACTCCCACATTGCCCGAGTCCATCAAGTGAACTCCTAGGCTGGCTAGCTATGAAGCTCATGAGCTAATTCCCTCATTTCCAGCTGAACATCACATAGACTACCCATGAATTTAGGACTAAGAGGATCAGCTACCATATTCGCTTTCCCCGGATGATACAGAATGCTAACATCATAATCTTTTAACAGCTCCAACCACCGCCTTTGCCGTAGATTCAACTCTTTTTGTTTGAAAATATATTGAAGGCTCTTGTGGTCTGTATAAATCTCAACATGAACACCATATAAATAGTTTCTCCATATCTTCAATGCATGAATAACTGTAGCTAACTCTAGATCATGGGTCGGGTAGTTTTTCTCGTGTTTCCGCAACTGCCTTGAAGCATAGGCAATAACCTTACCGTGCTGCATCAATACACAACCCAACCCAACACCGAAAGCATCACAATAAATAACATAGCCTTCTGACCCTTCTGGAAGTGTTAGGAATAAAGCCGAAGTCAATCTATCTTTCAGCTCCTGAAAACTGTGCTCACAAGCGTCGATCCATTGGAATTTAGCCGATTTCTGAGTTAGCTTTGTCAATGGTGCAGAAATAGAAGAAAATTCCTCTACAAATCTTCTATAGTAACCGACCAACCCTAGGAAACTACGATCCTCCGTAGGGGTTCTAGGCCCTGGCCAAGTCTTCACAGCTTCAATCTTCTGGGTATCCACTCGAATACCATCGGCTGAAATAATATGCCCCAGAAAAGTTATAGAATTCAATAAGAAGTCACATTTTTAAAACTTGGCATATATTTCCCGAGTCTGAAGAATTCTAAGAATAGTACATAAATATTCTGCATGCTCTGCCTCCGATCGAGAATATACCAGGATGTTATCGATGAACACAATCACAAATAGATCTAGAAAAGGCATGAATACATTATTCATCAAATTCATGAATACCGCTGGGGCGTTAGTTAATCAAAATGACATTACCCGAAACTTGTAATGCCTATATCTAGTTCTGAAGGCTGTCTTCGGATATCCTCTTCCTTGACTCTCACTTGGTGATACCCCGATCTCAGGTTTATTTTTGAAAACCAATTGGCACCCTGTAACTGATCGAATAGATCATCAATCCTTGGAAGTGGATATTTATTCTTTATGATCACATTATTCAATTGTCTATAGTCAATACACATCCGCAAGAAACTATCTTTCTTTCTTACGAACAACACAGGCACTCCCCATGGCAATGAACTTGACCTGCTAAAGCCTTTTTCAAGCAGATCCTTAAGTTTCTCCTTTAACTCTTTCAATTCTGCAGGAGCCATTCTATAAGGAGGAATAGATATGGGCTTGGTATCCGGTAACACATCAATGGCAAAATCGATCTCCCGTTCTGGTGGGAGGCCTGGAAGCTCGTCTGGGAATACATCTGGAAATTCATTCACTACTGGGACAGATTGAATAGTCGGTGGTTTTGCTTCTATATCTTGAACTCGGACTAAATGATATATACAGCCTTTAGCAATCATCTTCCTTGCCTTGAGATAGGAAATAAACCTACCTCTCGGAGACGCTGTATTACCTTTCCATTCTAAAACCGGCTCTCCTGAAAATTGGAAATGAACCATTTTTGTTCTGCAATCGACATTAGCATTACAGGAAGCCAACCAATTCATACCCATAATGACATCAAAATCTACCATCTTCAGTTCAATCAAAACAACCTTAGTATGATGATCACAAACTACAACCACACAGTTTCTACATACTTGTCTAGCTATTGCTGGGTCACCAACAGGTGTAGACACCTCAAAATATTTGATTGGCTCAGGTTTTACCTCAATACGATCGGTAATATAAGGAGCAATATATTATAAGTTAGAACCCAGATCAATCAATGCATATACATCATGAGAGGATACCGATAATATACCTGTGACAACATCAGAAGAAGACTCATGATCCTGCCGCTCGGCTAATGCATAGGTACGGTTCTGAGGACCACTCGAACTAGATGCTCCTTCTCCGCTCTACCACGGCCATCGGTATCCGCGAGCTCACGCACGCGTGCATACGACGTCGAAGAACTAGCTGCTGATCCTATTGGTTAGATCCTACCTCTGCCAGTTATCGATGGACAATCACGCATCATATGCCAAGTCTGACCGCAGGCATAGCAAGCATCTGAACCTAAGCGGCACTGTCCAGAATGTGGCCTACCACACTGAGTACATCGGGGTAAAGGTGGCCTCATCCGGCCCGAATCACCCCTATACTGGAAACCCGAGGCTCTGGAACCCTGACCTGGTCTGGAATAAATAGGGCGATCAAATCTCTTGCCAGCAAATCGAGGAGGTGTACTAACCGCCGATTAGCCCAAATGCCTGGAATACTATGGCCTCTGACCCCCTCTGAACTCATTAACAGCACCAGAAGATCTGTCCCTCTTACTATAACCTCTATTATAATCACACTCACCCTTTTGTGGCTGCTGTTGTTCTTCCAGGTTCTGAGCATAGGCCTGAATGCGAGAGATATCCATCCCTTCCTAAAGTGAGGCCGTCAAGCACTCCTGAATTAACTGTGGCCCCAAACCACTCATAAATCGGTGCACGCGGTCCCCCATATCGGCTACCATGGCTAGAGCATACCTAGCCAAAGGATTAAACCGAAGACTATATTCTCAAGCACTCATATTCCCTTGTTTAAGATTCAAGAACCTGCTAGCTCTAGCTCATCGAACCTCTAGCGGCAAATAATGTTGGAGGAACACATCTACAAACTCTTGCCATATCGAAGGAGGTGCATTTATCCCCCTAGAAGATATCCAGTTGCTATACCAATGAACAGCCACATCTTGCAATCTATAAGAAGCCAGCTCTACTGACTCAACATCAGAAGCATGTATTATCCGCAACGTTCTCAATATCTCATCTATAAAATTCTGTGGGTCCTCATCCGATTTTGACCCAAAGAATTCAGGAGGATTCAAGCTAATGAAATCCGAGCCCTAGGAAAATTCTTATTACTGAAAACGTAGCACACGGTTAGGGATAGGAAAATTCTTATATCATGGCTCTATCGCACGATCTATGATGAGAAAGAAAGGTCAATCATTCCTAAATGCCCTGCAGCCTCCTGTTTATAAGTGTGGCGTGCTTCACACTCATAAACAAGACTCTACTGGACATGGCTCGTAGAAACTCCCTAGGACGAATTACTCTGATACCACTTTTGTCGCGACCCAACCCAGGGGCCATGACGGGTACTCGGAGCTAGCCTACCGAGCACCACGTAGCATTCTTCTTCCAATCTTATCTCGGTGGACCATATATCTAACTCGCTATAATCATAACCTGTACAGACATGAATTCACAAATAAAAACTCATTTACATGATAGTCGTCAACTCCACCCTATTGTTTCACCTCGAAAAACTTTCATGACGTCATGTGGCAGATAGACTAATGCATAGTGAGATTTATACGATTTCCCTACAAGTAAGAAAGGTTACTTGGCAATTCTAATTAAGATTCCAAAGACATTTGAGGCAAGAGAATAAACTTCATTGAGGAAGGCAAAGTATAAGTCGTGTTTTGGAAGGATTTTGCAAGTATCGAGCTAATGTTGGTTTAATAATATCTCGAGGGAGAGCTATAACGCTCCTTAGATTGTTAATGAAGTGTTAGACAAGTGCTAAGAAGGTTCCATAAGTATTGGAGATCAAACGAAATGACTAGAACAATTTGGAAAAAGGGTTGAGTCATACAACCCATTATACAGTCCGTATAACTTTATACAGTCCGTATAGTGGTCCGTATAACCGCCACAGTGAGAGGTGATCACTGGTGTTATATCCCGTATTTCATACGTCGGGATAATCCGAGTCAACCTTGAGTAGTTAAGGACAAGACCATTCCGAGATATGAAGCAGAGACTTTTGCCCGCTTTAAAGGCTTAAGTTGTGTATGATTTTATTAGTATGGAAATGTTAAGGAAACATTTGGGGTTAGGTTCCATTTTTAGTAAGTACTCTATTTTTGGAAAGTTGAAGAATTCAACAAAAAAAAAAAAAAAAAAAAGAAAGAAACAAAGGCCATGTGGCCGGCCACCTCATGTGGGCCATGGCCACATGGTTGGCTACTAATTGCAATAAAAAGATGATCAAGTCATCTTATTTCCTCATCTTCAACACTCTAGAAATTTCAAGAAAATTGAGAGAAAAAGAAGAAGGCCTATTCGGCCAAGAGGGAGAAAAAGAGAGACCAAGAATTGATCAAGAAAAAAATTATTTCCGCAAGCAAACCTACTAATTCAAGGGTGCTTATTAACGTGGAAGTGTTGTTGGAAGCGTTGATTGCTCGTTTTCATCTTTGACCAACTTTAGGCAAATTGGGAAGTTGAAGAAGAAAGGTGAGTTTCAATCTTGTTTTATGTGTTATAAGTGGTTTATATGTGTTGTAGTATGTTAAAAAGGAAGAAATTCATGATAGAAGTGGAGATTAAGTTGGCCGGTATGTGTTGATTGGCCGTGTGTGTGTATGTAGTGTTATAAGTGATGAATTAATATTAGATAGCATGTTTTGATTGTTGTGGTGTGAAGAAAAGAATGGAAATCATTTATGAATGTTTGTATGGTGTTGGCCAAAAATGTCCCCTTTGTGTATTTGTGAATGAACTAATCGTCGTTAATATTTTCGTTATCGTCGTTATGGATTTGATAAGGAAAAATGCAAGTTTGATGACTTAGAATAATGTTATGTTGGTTATGAGATGATTTGGAAGTTTATGCGGATTTTATGTAATTTTTGCATTTATGAATATTGCATTGTTAGTGTGTGGCGTAATGGTGTAAATTATGAATTTGGAAGAAAATAATGGATTTGGTGTTGTCTTCGGGTTTGGAGACAAATTCGGGTGAGTTGGAGTATGGGTTGAGTTGTTTGGAGAATCGTGTGAATTGTTTAAAATGTTCTTGAATATTGTTTGGATGGTTTTAGATTA
>NW_026721056.1:0-8997 GCF_029784015.1 Lycium ferocissimum
CCCACTTATTTCACTTTAATTCATATTCCACAATAATCACAACTAAAATATACCACAAAACTCAACACCAATTCCATGCACAACCATACACATGCACACGGTCCCACACAACACACACACCACACGGCACACACACACACAAACACAATTCCATGATTTCCATACCATTCCACTTATTCTAATATCCATAAACCTTTCATAACATGAAAGAAAAACATGAAATTCGTACCTCTCCAATAATTTCTTCTTGCCAAAACAAGCACTCCCTTGACTTGAAAATTATACCATGTTGGAGAGGAGCTTGAGCTTAGTAGTAATTCCAAGAGAGATGGATTTTGAATCAAAGATTTGAGCTCAAGAATTTTTTCCTTCCTTTCCTTTTCTTTCCTTTCTTGGCCGATTGCCTCTCCTTGTTTTCTTGATTTGTTTTGTTTTGTTTCTTGAAATTTCTAGACATGTCATGCATATATATATAATTGAGGCACATGACCAACACATGCTAATTTAATGGGTTTGGGCCATTTCATGCTAGGCTTGGCCGACCACCTTAAGTCTTTGGGCCTCAATTTTTCTTATTTTTTTTTTAGCCCAATTCTTCATGAATTATATTTTGTAATTCCGAAATAAATTTTCAAAATTTCAATTTTGCCCTTAGGCCTTCTCCGGTGTTTTCACGTTCAAATTTTCATAACCGACATAACACATACTAAGAAAATTTCAAACATAGCCTCCTTTCTCATAATTCACAATTATTTCGAATTTTTCGATCACGCAAAAAGACGGGATGTAACAATTATTACTTCGGTTTTCCAAAAAAATGGCTTCGGAAACGCGTTTGTGGTTCACTGATGATTTTTAAAGAATTAGTTTTGTACAAGGAAACACAAAGTTTATTTTTCTAAAACCACTCGAGGGTGTGAGATTTTAATATCTAGACTTTCTAAAACCACTCCGAAAGGGGTGCGGTGGCCTCGACTTATGCACGAGTGTGCTATGGCCTCGGTACGCCAATAAAGCGGCTGTGGCCTCGGTCGATCAGCGAGTGTGCTATGGCCTCGGCCACGTACGGGTGCACTATGGCCTCGGTTTATGTACCGAGTTAGCTATTTTTCAAAAACGACCCCGAAGAAGTGCGAGATTTTACTATTTCATTTCACTTACTACTTATGTTTATATTATCATTACTATTATGCCCGAAGGGGCCGTGATTATTGTTATTATGCGGAAGCGGCATGCCGAAAGACCCATCTTTATTATTATGCCGGAAGCGGCAATGCCCGAAGGGGCTATCGTTGTTATTATGCCGGAAGCGGCAATGCCCGAAGGGGCCATCTTTATTACTACGCCGGAAGCGGCCGTCTGAAGGGACTATTTCAGTGAATGTCGGAAGCGACGCACGGGTTAGATTGCATCCTTTACTTAAGATGTGTGTGTTCATTTGCATTATTCACTTAGGGATTACATGAGACCCGTATATATATATATATATATATATGCTTCTTAATTGAAAATTTGCGAGGTATTAATTTGATTTGTGATTTCTTCTCTCTTAAATTAAGCGGCGGTTATTATTTGTCCTTGCCTTACATATTCAGTACATTCTTAAATCTTGACCCCCTTTCTTCGGGGGCTGCGTTTCATGCCACGCGGTACACCGGACGAGTAAAAGACTTTGCTAGGGAAATTTGTTCCGGTGGGATTGGCGAGCTCCATCTCGGTTCGGAGTGTTGCCGGGTCGAGTACTTATGTCATGGTATTTGTACATCCTATAGACTTTGCGGACGGTGTCTTGTGGATAGTGCGTCGGGAAGTGCGAATAATTTGTAAATGTTAAAAGAGTATGTATTTTCGGATAATGATTGTTGTTTGAAAAGTTCCATGTTTTAAAAGTTTTCGAAATGGCGGGTTTTGTTACGCGAATGTCTAAGGGTTCGCTCGACTGCGAGGAGAGTCGGGTGCCCATCACACCGAGTAAGGTCGGGGTGTGACAAAGTAGTATCGGAAGCGAGGGTACGTACTAGGGGTTGTACGCAAAGTCGTGTCCGGTAGAGTCACATTTATGGTGTGAAGCGCGCCACATTTATAAACGAGGAGGCTACGGGGCATTTAGGAATTGTTGACCTTCTTTACTTGTCATAGATCGTGCGATAGAACCAAGGCATAGGAAAATGAAATTCCATACGTAAGCTTTACATACGGCGGAAGGAGGCAAGTAACGATATGGACAGGTTACAAGGGCAAGTTTGGAAATATTTGTTACGTTACCTGAAACGAAAGTTCCGGATGGTCACGATGCCTTTGTATGGTATTGTTGGTATCGCTATTGTGAGATCTCGAATGATAAGAATCTATAAAGGCGACCATTGAGGATCAAAAAGGGTAAAACGGTAATTGCATAAGAAAGGACGTGTTACGAAAATGCCTCGATATGTGAAACTTTGGCGGCTCAGTTATGTAGTAAAGGGCATATGAGGAAGTGGACGCGATTGTATCGGCATTAAGGCACCAAATCCCACCAAAGTTTCGGGGTTAAGCGTGCTCAGGTGGGAGCAATTTCATGATGGGTGACCCCCTAGGAAGTATGAAGAAATTTTATAAATTTGAGTATAAGAGACAAACGAGAAGCCAGGGTGGCCTAAAGGAAATTAAATGTATACGGGATAGTTGGGGACCATAAGAGGTCATGTAGAATGTGACGAGCTAGGCGGAAAAAGGGGACGAGAAAGTACATCACGGTTCTGGAATCGGGATAGGTTTGAATAGTGTTGGGAAGTATTTTGTGGGTTAGTCAATGATAATTACGTGCATGTGTATGAATGCATACGGTATCTTATATGTGAGTGTCTTGGTGAGTATGTGATTCCCGACCATAGGTGCTACGGGTGGGAAACCATTAGTCGAGTAAGGGCACTGGAGCTCAAGTGTTGACAACAGTAAAGGGGAATAAGATTTTAAAGGTAAGAATGTAAAAAGAATAAGATGTGATAGGGAATAAGAGTTTGCGTGAAATTTGAAAGCCAGGGTCTAAGAAAGAATGGGATATGAGGATATACGCTATGAAACTATATGGGCTGTCGATGTGCAACGGTGTGCGACCGTACTTGTAAATAGTTTGTATTAAGGCGTGAAGAAAAAGGACAACCACAGGAAGGGCCCTCCCCCAGAATATTATGAGATCTTATAAGGACAGTGAACATTCGAGGACGAATGTTCTAAAGGGGGGGAGGATGTTACATCTCGCATTTTGTACGTCGGAAAATTTTTAAGTTGTTTGCGACAAATTAGGGACGAGGTTATTTCCGGCTTTGTTGTAAGACATAAGTGTTCTATGATTTTATGGGATGGAAATGTTAATAAAAATGTGGGGTTAAAAATGGAATTTTGGAAATTTGTAGCTCATGAAAAATAAGGCCACATGTAGTGTGGGCCATAGCTACATGGAGGATTAATATAGGTAGAGTTAGATGACTTGTTAAGTCATTTTCATTATGATTCATCTTTTGGAAATTTCTTGAAACTTGGAGAAATTTGAAGAAAACTTGGAGGGAAAGGAATGAAAAAAAAAAAAAGAAAAGGAGAGCACATGGCCGGCCATGTGCTTGGCCATGTGCATGGTCATGTGCAATATTAACATATATATGGATAGAGGAATGACCAAAGAAGGCAAATCTTCATCAATTCAAGTCCTAGAAAATTCAAGAAAGAAGGAGAAACGAAGAGGAGAAAGAGAATCGGCCAAGCTGGCCGAAAATGGTCCTTGACCATTTGATTATGGAAAAAATTATTTCTTCATGCTTTCATACTAATTAGAAGGACCTCTTCGACGTGGAGTGGTTGTTAGAAGAAGAAAGCTATTTGTTTTGCAAAGGACAAGCCTAGCCGTGGGAGAGGTTGAAGGAAAAGGTAAGGCTCAAGCTTGTTTTTCATATGTTATGCATGATTTGTGGATGTTTTGAAGTGTGAAAATGAATGGAGCTCATGAAGTTGTGGTGAATTGTGTGTGGCCGTGTGTATGCTAGGTTGTATAGGGATGAAGAATTAATTTATTTAGCATGTTGGATTGTGTATTATGGATAGTTGTGCGTATGATAAAATGTGTGGAAATGAATAAAAATTATGGAGCTATGGATGTTGGAATTGAGCCGTGGGTATTAGTGATGGATCTTGTACATGTAGTGATGTGTAGGAGCCATGGATTAAGTGAATTTAGCATGTCTTTGTGTTGTTGTAATATGTAGGAAACGAACGAAATTCATGAAGGTGTATGTGTTGGAGTTGTGGCCGAAAATGGGCTGCTTTGCATGGCAATGAATGAACTAAGTTCGTTTAGTATTTTTGGTCGATGTCGCCATGGATTCTATGTTGATAATTAAGGTCTAAATGACTTAAGTGAAGTTATGTTCATTAAAGTATGTGACGAAGTTGATGTAAATTGTATATAGTTCTATGGGTTTATGGAAAATAATGTAGTCAATGTGTGAAATTGTTAGTATGATTATTGGCATTATTGTGGATGGTTTGGCCGGGTTGAATTCCCGGATTGTTGTTGATTAAAATTGGCCAAGTTGAATTTGGTGGGATGAAGTATTTACAGGGGAAATGCTGCCGAAATTTCGGTAGGTAAGTGTTACCTTAAGACTCAACTTCTAAATACTCTGATTGACGCTTGGTAAATGTGACCAAATTGTAGATTTTGGCGAACTTGGAACTGGAATTTGGAGTAGCGTAAGAGACGGAAAAGGTATGTAAGGCTTCACTTTCTTTCTTTGGCATGTCTTAGACGTAGTAGGCTTGAATATGTGCCTCGGGGACAATTCCTTTCTTAGAAATTCGAGATTGAAATTAACTACTATTCATTCAGTAGAATTGAATTAGAAATTGTGTGAAATGATGGAAGAACTCCGTGAACATCTAGAACTTGCATGAGTAGGACCCGACTACCAAAGGCCAGTTGTTTGGCTACCTCATTATGTTCTATAACGTACGTGGTGGTGTGACAATGTTCCTAATATAATTATTACTTCGGTTTTCCAAAAAAATGGCTTCGGAAACGCGTTTGTGGTTATGATGATTTTAAAGAATTAGTTTTGTACAAGGAAACACAAAGTTGATTTTTCTAAAACCACTCTTGAAATTTTAATGAGATTTTAATATCTAGACTTTCTAAAACCACTCCGAAAGGGGTGCGGTGGCCTCGGCTTATGCACGAGTGTGCTATGGCCTCGGTACGTATGCACGAGCGGTGTGGCCTCGGTGATCCTTTAGTGTGCTATGGCCTCGGCCACGTGCTGGGTGCACTATGGCCTCGACTTATGTACGAGTGAGCTATTTTTCAAAAAACGACCCGAAGGGGGTGCGAGATTTTACTATTTCATTTCACTTCTTTACTTATGTTTATATTATCATTACTATTATGCCCGAAGGGGCAAGTGATTATTGTTATTATGCCGGAAAGCGGCATGCCGAAAAAGTGCATCTTTATTATTATGCCGGAATCGGCAATGCCGAAAAGGGCTATCGTTGTTATTATGCGGAAGCGGCAATGCCTGAAAGGGCCATCTTTATTACTACGCCGGAAGCGGCCGTCCGAAGGGACTATTTCGGTGAATGTCGGAAGCGACGCACGGGTTAGATTGCATCCTTTACTTAAGATGTGTGTGTTCATTTGCATTATTCATAGGGATTACATGATATATATATATATATATATATATTTATGCTTCTTCCCGGCGAAGACAACGGGTATTAATTTGATTTGTGATTTCTTCTCTCTTAAATTAAGCGGCGGTTATTATTTGTCATACCTTACATATTGGTACATTCTTCGTGCGGCCCCCTTTCTTCGGGGGCTCGTTTTCATGCCACGCGGTACACCCGAACCGGAGTAAAAGACTTTGCTAGGAGAGTTTGTTCCGGTGGGATTGGCGAGCTCCGTCTCGGTTCGGAGTGTTGCCAGGTCGGTACTTATGTCATGGTATTTGTACATCCTAGAGACTTTGCGGACGTGTCTGTGGATAGTGCGTCGGGAAGTGCGAATAATTTGTAAATGTTAAAAGAGTATGTATTTTCGGATAATAATTGTTGTTTGAAAGTTCCATGTTTTAAGAAGTTTTCGAAATGGCGAGGTTTTGTTACGCGAATGTCAGGGTTCGCTCGACTCGAGAGAGTCGGGTGCCCATCACGAGTAAGGTCGGGGTGTGACATATTCTAAGTCCTTTTAGACTATTCTAGCTCCCCATTGCTCCTTATGGCTAAAGTTGTAAGATTTCCAGAAACTTCCCAGGGGGTCACTCATCCTAAAATTTCCCTCACTCTAGCACGCTTAACCTCGAAACCTCGATGAAATACGATGCTCTAATTTGGTATAATTGCGTCCCCTCACACATGACCTTCATCACGTAATTTGGAGTAAAGTAAAATCTTGACGGGTCTCAGGAACGCTTTCATAGCACAATTACTATTTTACCCTCTCTCGGCTCTACATATTCTTATCACCTATGGGTGCCATTACTTTCCATCCTAGACTCCCAGATCCGTAATGACCATGAACACGTCTTAATCGCCGTCGCTTATACATACTTGGTTATCAACTTTGAATTTCCGCTTACCGCTATTAAACAACAATTATACAATAGATACGCACATATAAAAATATAAATTCTAGTAAGGATTCATGTACCTGCAGCCGCATCTGTTAATGCCTCCTGATCCTGTCTACTGGCCAACGCATATAGGCGGTTCGATGGACCGCTAATGCGGAAGGCTCGCCGCGACCTACGCCACGGCCCGGTGCCGGTATACTGCACAGGGCGCGCAGCTCGAAGAAGACGGACGGCCGGCCGTGGGGGCTGGGCTGCGACCACGGCCGCTCCCGTACGGAGCGATCTCTCACAAGGTGGCCACGGCGGCCCGGAGTAAAACAACCACCCATTGCCCGATGGCACTCTCCCGGGGTGACGTCTCTACGGTGTGAACACCAGGCTGTGAATGGCCTCGGCGGCCGGGCCCCTGTCCCCGTCGGGATCCGGGAAACACGGAGCTGCGACTCGCTCCGAAGTACCTGCCTTTGTCCGTCTCCCTGCCGGAGAATCGTGGGGGTACACTCGGCGCGACGAAAGAATACCCCGTGTGTGCGAGGCTGCCCGCGCTCGGAAATCTCTCGGTACCCGGTGGATCTAGCCCTCTTGGGGCCGCTCCCCGTCGTAACCACGGGGTGGCGCCCTACGTGTCGTGTCCCTCCATGCCCTCGGCGTACGCGCCCATGCTCGGGCAATATCCATGCGGGGGCCGGGAAGCCATCGCCATGCGGCTATCGATGAGCCCGTAATCATCCCGCCCCATCACATCTTGATGCACCCGGTTGGCCATGTCGGCCACAATATGAGCGTGTCGGCGGGGGAATCAAGCTCGAGGCTATGTCTCTCGGACGCTCCGCCCCGCCACCGCCTCGGATGTAAATCTATGAACACGCTCGTCTCTCGTCTCTGCGGGAGTGAAAATAGCCCGAAAAGGCCTCCTGGCGGGCTCGTCCCATGCTGCCCGAAGGGCATCCTTGCCCCTGGACAACTCCGAAGACTCTGCCAATTCGCCGTATATCATACAATCGATGCGACGCGAACTCGACGGACTCGGTCTCGGAAGCCTTAATCAACCGCAACGCCACCGCCGCATCTGTCTAATAAACTCACCGGGGATCCTCATAGGGCTTTGACCAAAAACTGGCCGAGTTACGGGTCGGGAAATCGCGGAGCCTCGAACTATCACATCTGTCCACATGGTGGTCCCTAATCCATGCCCGCTTCTTTGCCCCGCCGCGTCCTGATCGACAAGCGGACCGCATCCCGCGCTAGCCTTTATCCTCCGCCCCCCTAGCGGCCAGGGCGGAGGCTCGAATGCGCGGGTCTCTCGAGGCCCAGCGGTGGAGCGGACCTGACTGCCGACCCATTTGCTGTCGATTCTCTCGTAATGGCGGCGTAACCTCGAGCACGGGCGAGCACGAGCAGTAACTCCCCAAGCACACGGCTAGTCTCCCCCGGTTCCCTGTTTGTGGACTTGCCCCTTCGGGCATTGTCGCTTTTTTCGGAGGCATGTTTGAAATCACGACAACTCGTTGGGAAGGAGTCATCCTAAATAAACGGCTCTATACACGATCTAAGACGAGAAGAAAGGTCATTGATTCCTAAATGCCCCGCGACCTCCGTTTATAAGTGTGGCCGGCTTCCCACCATAAACGGGACTGCTGCCGGACACGGTCGTAGACATTCGGGGACGAACCGCTACGATACTTTTTTGTCACGACCCCCCGTGGCGTGATTGGTACCGGCGGGCACCCGGACGTGCACAGTTAACCATAATCACCATACAAACGGATTATACATGTACGAGAGTTCATACATCGGACGGTAGCGGACATAATCGGATCTTATATTTACGAATAGCAACACGTCGCCCCGTGGGCACATCCCCAAATACATATCTTTATGTATATATTGTTATATCCGTGTCTTCGCACATTTGGAAAAACTAGGAATAATTGACTTGTATGAAATAAAGTCATAATTGATTTCCTTGCAGCACATGAGTTGTTATGAAAGAATATTAGTGTGGAAGAGTCGGGAAAGTCTAAGGGCAATTTTGGAATCTTTGAAATTTGTCTAGAGGTACAAAAAGTAAATCATAACCAATTGGGCTAAAAAAAAAATCATGGAATTGAGGCCCAAATTAAGGGCATGGTAGGCCAAGCTTTGGCCCATGGCCCGCTATGAATTAGTCATGTGCTTGGTCATGTGACAAGTTAATAAAGAGAGTATTATATATATGTGTCACACGATCTTACTAGGGTGTGATGCGCACCTTGAACCCGTACTCGGAGCCGAGCGAACCATTAACTCTCATTACACATATGAACTACACCGTTTTTTTTTTTTGACTAGCATTAACATAAATAGCACGATCATGGACATAGGCTAATAAGCTTTACTATCATACTATACGGCG
>NW_026721057.1:0-10097 GCF_029784015.1 Lycium ferocissimum
AAAAAAATTAAGGTCGCGATGGGTAAAAACCTTAAGGGGCCCCAAAACAAAATTTTTGGGGAAGAAAAAGAAAGGATCACGGGGATTAGGGTGAGTCGGAATAGTGTTGGAAATATCTTGTAAGCAAGATAGTAGGGACTATAGTGTACATAGGTACGCACAGGATATCCTTTACAGGGCTAGATCGGGGATATGTGTGATTGACAACCAAACGTGGCGGTATATGGAAGATATTAATTGGGCCCGAGGTAACGAAGTTCAAGTGAGAACAATGTAGATGGCCCAAATGTACGGGCAAGCGATCGTTTTCTCACGGTTAAACTCGGAGAGTCCTAACAAAATGATGTTTGGAAAAAGAAAGAAAGTGAGTAAACAAACGACAACGGGAACCAAAATGTCGGAATAAAAGCGCCGCCTAATTAAGATTGGAAATATGGATATAGGGCGGAGTATAATCGGGTAATGGCATAAGTACACCCTAAAGGGGGGAAGCGAGGAGAGAGATGTAAGTGTAAGACGAAGACAATCAACACTAATCTCCGGATAGGGAATGTTTGGGTCATAGGTAAAGTTTTTTTGGAGACAAGTTGGAAGATCAAAAGCAGCAATAGAGGGTAGAAATCGGACGGCACGGCGGTGCTAAGAATTAATCGTAAAGGTCTTAAATGATACGACCTTGGGAGGTGGATGTTTAAAAAAGGGAGAAACTACGAAGGGAAAGGAGTATGACTAGGTGGGTACCGGATGTTATACAAAGGGGTTATGTGAAAGTATGAACGAAAAAAGGACGGATCGTGGCTAAGGAACATGCCTTATACAAGTCGTACAGGACTTATGTTACTTATGAGTATTGTATGCTAGGTTAAACCAAGCGAAGCGAATGAAAGTGGTTTGGATTAAAAGAATAGCAAATATGGTTAGAAAGGGTCTTAAGGAAGGATGTTAGGATGGCTTAAGACAAATTACCAAGAGGGAACTAGTGCGAGAACGAACGGACATGGTTATGGTAGAACCAAAGATGTATTCCGATGCGGTGGTAGGAGAAGAAGGCAAAGATAAAGTGAAACATAAGAATTAGTGAAGCTACGTTAGCGGTTCTTAGAAAATTTGACACCTTTGTATATTCGGGAAAGATTGGCAACACCACGTGACGGGAAAGTTGAGAGCAAGATCGGAGCAAAGGGACGATAGAAGGTTTCGATTAAAGATAAGGTAATGACATGAGACAATGGCGAAAATGGTTACAGACGACAAGTAAAGAAAGATTGTAAGACGATTTAAGCAAAGTGATCAGAACTAGTTGGTCACTAAAAGGAGGGTGAGTTTACATGCCGAATTCTTTTAAACTTTGCTACATGGTACATAAGGCAAGAAGGTTGCGTGCTAAAGACGTAGCTCCCGTTAAGGTATCGTGGCGGAATGATAACAGAAAGGAAATGACTTGCGAACCTGAGGAGGAGATGAAAGAGAAAATGGTTGGTAGATGAGATTGACGCTATGGTAGTGGCATGGAACATTAAGGAAATTGGGGTTAAAAGTGAATTATGGAAAGTTAGATATTTCATGAAAATTTGGGGCCAAAAGTGAAGTTTTGGAAACTTAAATTCATGAAAAAAATGACCATATGTCCATGCACATGACTTGTGGGCCATAGGCCACATGTATGAAGTATATATGTAGTATTAGATGACTTATTAAGTCATCTTCATCATTTTCATCTCTTGGAAATTTCAAGAAATTTGGAGAAAGCACAAGAGGGGCCATTCGGCCATGGCTATGGCCGAACAAGGCCATGAGCAAGTGATCAAAAAAATTATTTCCTTCTAGTTTCCATACCAATTGAAAGGCCCTCTTTAACGTGGAAGGGTTGTTGGAGCAAGAAAAACATCCGTTTGTGTAACTTGTAAGCCTAGCCGAGAGGAGTAAGTGGAAGGTAAGAATTAATTCTCTTGACATGTTTTATAGGTGTTATGGGTGATTGGTGCATGTTGTGAAATGTAGGAATGAATGAAGTTCATGAAAATATGGTGTTGTTGTTGTGGCCGTGTACATGCCATGTGGTGTAGGAATAATGAACTAATGTTACTTAGTAATTTGGTTGTTGTTGTTATGTATTATGTGATGAAAATGAAGGTATTGAATGGTTCAAGTCAAAGTTGTAATTGTTGTGAGCTTGGCCGTGTATATGTAGTGTTGTATAGGGATGAAGAACTAATTTTATTTAGTATGTTTGAGATGTTGTGTTGCGGATTCTATGATGTAAATGAAAGTTCAATGATTCAAATTGAAGTTACAATCGTGTGCGGGCTGTTTTGCTAGCTAATGTGAATCAAATATGCCTCCTTGTATTTATGGTAATAATGTTGTTAATGTGTGGATTGTTGGTGTCGTCGATGAATTTGGGAGAACGAAATGTGTTGTTGTTGTCCCTGTGGAAATTGGTGGTTTCGGGTGGCTTGGTATATTGGAAGGATTGCTTGAAATATGGTGGGAATTGTTTAAAGTGTTCTTGAATATTGTTTGAATGGTTTCGGATTAGTAATTGAACGTATGAGCATGAGTATTGGTTTGAATGTAAGTGGTTGAATTGAATATAATGAATGTTGTTGAATTATGTAGTGAAGGGTTGCTAATGTTAGAATACGTCTAGAATTGATTATTGATGTTGCTAGTATGTTGTTGGTATGGTTGTTGATGAATTTGGCCGAGTTGAATTCTCGGGGTTGATGAATTTATAGGGGAAATGCTGCCCAAATTTCTGTAGAAAAGTAATGGCTTGGAATTGGATTCTTTGATGCTTATGGCTAATGTTCGATGCCTATTGATGTTGTTGTAGATCTCGAAAAGCCAAGACTTAAGTTTGGACTAGCTTAGGAAGAGGACGAGGTATGTAAAGCTCAATCTTTCTTTCTTTGGCATGTCTTAGTTAAAAGTAAGTTATGACACGAGCCTCGAGGTAACTCTATTCTTGCGATCCGAGCATGTCTACGATTCTTATTTGTTTCTTGATGTTCGTATTCTTAATGTAGTCGAATTATGGTTCTTATGTTTTTGAATGACCAAGTTTCAAAAGTTGCATAAAGGTTTTGCTTTCAAAAGAGTTTTGTTCTTAAATGATTCCGTAACTACGAACGACCGTAACTTTCACAGAAGGGCTCGGATCGCTTCAATATGTTCGTGGGAGGTCCTAAAGTGAATAAGGTTCGTAACCTTCATAGGCGGGCCCGGATTGGGTTGGCGCTCGCCCGTGGGTCCCGCGGCTTTCTATGTTTGGTTCTAACGACCTATTTTTTAAAGAACTTAATATGACTATTTTTCGACCCCGAGTATGATTATATACTTATCTATTGAGTCCGAAATGATGATTCGTATACTTATGATTCGATACGTTGCTATGATTTCTAGATTCCGTTTGATATGTTTCGAGTAACGTCCGAAAGATTTTTGATATAACTTTTGTCCCGACTTTCGAATGACGATTCGTTTAGATTACTTCATTGAGTCTCGGAAATGATTTATGTGCATATGGTTTCTCACTACTCGCTCGTGCACGCCTCAATGCATCTTTCACCGAGTCCGGCCGGTACGTATTCGTGCACATTCCACCGCATTATTCACCGAGTCCCTGCTAAAGGGGTTTATTTATATATATATATATATATATATATATATATATATATATATATATGATATATATGATGATGTGATGAGATGGGGATGGCGGCCGGGATGGCATACCGAGTCCCTTGCTAGCGGGGCCGGGACACGCTATTCACCGAGTCCCTCACTAGAGGGTATATATATATATATATATATATATATATATATATATATATGTATATGCATGCATGATGATGTTATGATTTTACTTACCGCGTCTCTCGTCGGAGGGCCGGGGCACGTTATATATACTTTATATATGCATATTATGATTTTACTCACGAGACCCTCAATAGAGGGCCGGGACACGCTTTTATATGTTTTACGATGATGTTATGACATTGACATGCATGGTATATGTTTTCAAAGGCAAGTCTTATGATTTTTTACGTACTCTTTACTTCGGTATGATCCCGCTTACTATATTTCATACTTTACATACTCGTACGTATATTCCGTATGACCCCTTTCTTCGGGGGCTGCGTTTCATGCCGCGCGGTACACGCGAATGGGCGGGGATATTAGTAGAAGATGTTCCGGCGGGATTGGCGAGCTCCATGTTCTCGACTGCTGCCGAGTCGGCGTATTATGTTATGGTATCATGTTCCATGTTAGAGACTTTGCGACGGAGTCATGTGTATAGTATGTCGGTTTGTAAGCGGCTCCATAAGCCGATGTATTATTACGCATTATTTTACGAGATTTTATACGATGGTAGACTTCATTTGATTTGAAAAAGTATGAAAAGTATATTTGATTTCCGAAAACCTTTCATGATGTATTTATGTCACGACCCCGACCCCCGTGAGCTGTGACTAGTGCCGGCCTGGGCACCCGAACACATTCATTAATCCGATTCACAAACAGATAGCTTACGCGTATACAAATATCAGACGCTGTCTCAGATTATCTCAAGCTGTCTCAAACACATCTCAAACACAAACATATATATCAGAAGCCGGCAAGGCTATCAAATGGCGCGACGGCCCAAAACATATACAAATGCGAAAGACAAGGTGCCATGGCAGAAATAGGATCGCCCCGAACATATAACATACAAAACACACACTGTACAAAATAGGCCTAACCACATATACGTCTACAGACCTCTAAACAGACCAACAGAATCATATGACGGGACAGGGCCCCGCCGTACCCCTGAACAAACAAATACATATGCCACGAACGAATATGTACCAAAAGGTGGGCTCCGGAACAAGGAGCACTCCAAGACCGCTGATGGGAATCCTAAGCCGGCGGATCACCAAAATCTGTACCTGCGGGCATGAAACGCGGCCCCGAAGAAAGGGGGTCAGTACAAAATATGTGCTGAGTATGTAAAGCATGGGATACCGTAAACAGAACAGTACTGAAACGAGGAGGCAAAAAGTAGCACTGATAACCGAGAAAATCATAACACTTGCCTTTGAAACATAAATCATACGTATCCATTTCATATTCAGCTCATCATGGGACTGAGAAACAGAGTCAGAAAATCATCTCGTACACATGTATAAATATAACGTGCCCCGGCCCTCTAGTGAGGGCGCGGTAGGTAAAACCATCAGATACATATACATATAACGTGCCCGGCCCTTTAATGAGGGGCGCGGTAAATAAAATCATCATTCATATACATATAACGTGCCCCGGCCCTCTAGTGAGGGACGCGGTGAATGAAGTCATCATATGCCATCCTGGCCACCTCCCCATATCATCATATCATTATCATATCATATAACATGCCCCGGCCCTCTAGTGAGGGGCGCGGTGAATCATACTGTAGAATCGTGCACGAATACATGCCCTGGCCCGGGACGCAGTGAAAGGGATCATAATAGCTCGCACGAGCAGAGTAGTGAGAAACCATATACACAAATCATCATCACAGACTCAACAAAGATAATCAAACGAAATCTCATTTAAAAGGTAAACAACAGTCAAGTCAAGTTCCTTGAAAATCATTCGAGAACATATCAAGAAGTAGCACACACTAGAAATTGTAGGTACGTGTCAAGATCATATGACATAGCTTGTGGAAATCAAAAACATAGTCATCATTACAAACTCGATAAAATAGTCGAAGTGAACTATTATTTCCAAAACCAAGATAATAGTCAAATCGAATTTTCTTTCGAATACCACTCGGGAACATATTGGCAGACTTCAAAGACCATGGCTATGCGTCAAAATCATATGCATAAGATCATTATCATAACCTCGAAAGGTAAATGGCGAGTCGTACACCGAAATCGGGATCATAATCATATCATATTCTTTCAAAGTCGTCGAAGTACATAAAGGGAAGTCGCGGGACCCACGGATGGGTGTCGACCCAAGTCGGGCCACCTATGGAAAAAACATAGTCATCATCGTCATGGAATCATTTTTGGGCATATCGAAGCGATCCGGTTCTGTGCAGTGAAGTTACGGACTTTCGTAGTTTTCGGAATCATTTAGGTACAAAACTCTTTTAAAAACCAAACTTTTATGCAAGCTTTTTTTGAAACTTAGTCATACAAAGACATAGGGGCCAATATTTCATCATATCATGCATACGAAGACCAAGAAACAAATAATAATCACGGACATGGTCGGATCGAGAGTAGAATTTCCTCGAGGCTCGTATCATAGCCTATTTACGACTAAGGCATGCCAAAATGAAGGGTTGCGCTTTACATACCTTGATCGCTCTCAACGCTAATCCAAACTCAAGCTAATTCCAACCTACATCTCGGGCTGCCCCAAGGTCACAAATAAATCATAATATGCCAAACATTAGCTATAGACATTTGGGCATTTAATTCCAAACTAGCCCTTAATTCTACGAGAAATTTGATATTTCCCACATAAATAGGCCAACCCGGGAATTTAACTCGGCCAAAATCAACAACAACAACAACAACAACCAACCTAGCAACATCAAATAGCAATTAGAAAGGCAATATAACATTAGTAACTCTCTTTTACACATCATTCCACAACTTTGACATATTGATTCAACGCAATTTACCTTCAAGCCAACATCAAGCTTATACATTCAAATACTAACTTGAACCCTTACAAACAACATTCAAAGACATTTTAAACAATTCATACAACATTTCAAACATCCCAAATAATACTCCAACTCACTTTGAAAGGTCCCCAAACCGAGGGAACAATATCCCAACACATTCCTCTTCGAATCATGATTTGCACAAATTCACATTCTAACAATGTCATTCTCTTAAATACACAAATTACATCAAAAAGCACAATAGTCTCCAATTCAGCCCACAACAACATACGATATCAATTTGAGTCATTAAACTCTTATCGCCAACATAAATTCATAACGACGACAACTAAAACATTAAGTAGAATTAATCCATTCATTGCCATATAATATGACCCGTTTTAGACCAACACTACATATATACATATTGATGATTCTCATCGTTTCTTCACTCTACAACATTCAAAACATGCTAACTAAACTTCAATTCATTACTTCAACACAACACAACACACACACACACACGGCTATACACTACACACCACAAACCTCAACTCGACATGCCATATTTCATGAATTTCCTTCATTTTAACATACTACAACATCATACACCCTTCATAACACATAAAATATGATTAAATCTTACCTTTCTTCTTAACTTCACAAATAGGCTAGGGTTTGCAATTGACACAACGAATGGTTGGATGACCCGAACAACAACTTCCACGTTACTTAGGGACCTCCGATTAGTGGATTTTCATCAAAGAGAAATATTTTTGGGATGACTAATTTTTGGTCTTGAAAATTGGGTTCTCGGCGAATGGTAGTTGGGTTGTTCTTCAACTTCTTGAATTTTTTCTAAGTGTATGGAATTGAGGAAAATGACTTAATGGTCATCTTTTAAGCTTCCACTCAAATTGCACAAGTGTCCATGGCCCACACATGTGTTGGACCAATTAAAATTGTCCACAAAGTGTGTGGGACCAATTCAAGCCACATGGCCAATTTTCACTTAATTTTAAACTTCCAAATATTCAACTTTTGGTCCCAAATTTTCTAAATATTCCGTAGTACCAACAAATTCATGAACAAATTATATCTCAAAACAAAATCGAAGGTCAAAGTCTCGACTTCGTATCCCGGAATGGTTTTGTCCTAACTTATCATAGTTAATCTGGATTGTCCCAATGTACAAAAATGCGGGATATAACAATTTATGTTATGATTTAAGGGCGATATGATTAGGAGCGTTACGAGAGTCAGCGGGTTCGCTCGACCCTACGTAAGGGTCGGGTGCCCATCACACCCTATCGGATTAAGGGTGTGACAAATTGGTATCAGAGCGGTTCGTCCTAGGGGTTGTGTGCAAAGTCGTGTCCGGTAGAGTCATTTGCTCTATGGTGTGAAGCGCGCCACGTTTATAAACGGGGAGAAAGCTACGGGGCATCTAGGATGGTTACTCTTCTTTGACATCTTAGATCGTGCCGTAAAGCCAAGTCATAGGAAATAAGATTTCCGACACTGACCTTTGATTTCAGCAGAGAAATGGCATCAACGGCAGAAAGCGACTAGCGACATTGGAAGCTACGAAGTACGCAGGTAAGCAAAGGTATGAAAGATATATGTCGGGTAGGATATCGAAGTACGATTGAAATACGAGTTGAAGATCAAAAGAGAAAGTAAATAAGAAAGTGTAACAGATGTCGATTGAGTTGGGCATACGGTATGTCCATTATTTTTAATCTTGTTGATGATATTGGGAGCCTGTGTAATTTGTGATATGATACGATATGTATATAGATATTGGCCCTGTGAGGCATTATTGGTATTCCTTGTGTACAGGTTTTGAGATGGTAACAATTACAGTGGAAACTCTGCCGAAATTTTTCAGAAATAAAGAGAATGAGGTGTAGGTTTGTGGTATGTACGGAAAGGTCGAGCCAATAGTAATGATAAATTTGACTAAGTTATGAGTATGGCCGACAGAAAAGCTAATTGTTGAATTGGGCATAATAGTAATTAGAAGTCGATGCGACTCGGTGAAAAGAATTTGGAAAGGACTTGTAGCCACTAAAGACGGTCAAAAAAAAGAGGTGGTGAGTCGTGACGGAGTGCTATTTAAGGTGCGACCGAATGGACAAGTAGGGACGAATTACGACAGTGATAGTTAAAATAATTAATAGTACGATTAAGACAAGAGCACAGGGGAAAAGAATTGTAACGGGCATGAATGTCTTTTGATAAGACAACTCGTGAAACGATAAGGATAAAGTGGATCAGAAAAGGTAAAGGGTTAAGAAGTATTATCTTATAGGATTGATCACGAATAAGATATAATGTGAGTATAATGTGGATTGTTGTGAAAATAAGTAAATCCTAGTGAGAAAGTGGCCAACGCTATGGTGTGATCTATGTAGCTGGAACATAAAGGAAAGCGTGAAACGGGAAAGTGAGCTATAAAACGAATAAGGAAGACTTATTGAGTCCTGTAGGAGAAGTCTGGAACGAGGGTTACATAATAACGGAAATGATAGCGAGTGCAAGAAAAGAAAGGGTAACTGGAAGAAGGAAATAAGAAGGGAGTGAGACAACGGCATAGTAATAGACCATGACACGTGTAGTTAAGGATCCAGGTGCCAGAAGTGACGGGACGGTAAAAGACTCGGATATAGAAAGGACGAAGAACGAGGTAAAATGAGAGCCTTGAAATACGGAGCGATGGCCAGAGGTAGTTATAAGTAACGGCGATCGAGGTGTATTCCTCACCGTTGGGAATGCAGGAGTTTAAGACGGAAATGTAGTCATATCTAGAGGTAAAAAGAGTGAATATCGAGAGGTGTGAAAGGTTAAAATAGTAATGGTGAATTGGGAGAGTAAGAGACCGCTGAATTCGGAGGGAAACGCGTTACGAGAATGTTTCGAAATACGGTAAGACCCATTTGACCGGTATATCCCGTATTTTTGTACGACGGGACATTCGGGCTAATTGCGGAAAGATAATGACAGGCTATTTTCACTTGTTTTAAGGTACAAATTGGTTATGATTTTATTGGATGGAAATATTGAGAAACTAAGGGCTAAAAGTTGGTTAAAATTATTTCATGAAATGGCCAAAGGGCCATGTGGCCGTGTGGTGTGTGGGACCACTTGGTTGGCCAAATTTGACTAGTCAAGACATGAAGGGTGCATGTGATCACTTACAATTGTAGGGGGCAAAAAGTGACAAAAAATATTTCTTGAAGGGCCTAAGACATGTGGGCCATAGGGCCACATGTGATAATTACATGGAAATAAAAGATGACACATTAAGTCATCTTTCATAACTCTAGAGACTTGAAGAAAAATGGAGAAAAAGAGAGAAGCATGTTCGTCCATGGCTGGCCGAACCTGTTATATCCCGTATTTTATACATTCGGATATTTCAAGGTAGTCGTGGTAG
>NW_026721058.1:0-9443 GCF_029784015.1 Lycium ferocissimum
TTATAACAACCCAACATGCTATCAACAACATCTATACGAAACTATCCTAATTCCATTACACAATCATGAGATCTAACACTGAAAGTACTCCCGACAAGGGACAAATCAGATAATAGTATTATAATTCTAAAAAAATAGAAGTGGAATTCTTTGGGAAAGCAAGTTCTTTTGCTAGTCGTTTCTGATTCAAAACATGTCAAGTATAAACTGAGATACGTGAAGACGACAACATGTCTCTTTATACCTTTCTCTAGGATCATGAACACAAGAAGTTGATAAGAGTCTTTCAAAAATACAACACAACACTAGTGAGGCTATAAGCCCCTAAAAGGCAAGATCTAGTTCTACAAGCTCTTACTTTATAAATCTCACCGACAATAAGGTTATTCCGTCTCGGCACCCGTAGGCCAGGCATATCTCTCGCGGCCAAGTGGCCAAGCAAAGAAAAATATATGTATATCTTGCATATGACAAAGCGATATCGTAACATGGCTCTTCTGTCTCTCTATAAACTCAAGAACATAGTAAAGGGATATGGACCCTCAGAAAGACTAACATAACACTCGGAAGCTATGTAACAATATGACAAGCTCTACTTTGACAACCTCTAGTCACAAGGTTCATTACGCTCTTACTATCTATGGAATCATGCAAAGAAAAAAGGAACAGACTTAACATACCTTGTCGTCTACTTAATCACTCGATGTCTATCCTCCTGAACTTGCAAATCTACATCCAAGATGATTCATACAATAATCAGGCCATAGAAACACTTACATACTCAAACTTAGCTGGTTAATAAGTTAACGGAATTCAGACAACATTTCCCCTATACCATCCACTTCCTTCAAATTCCAAAACAGCTACCAAAACATCAATAAAAGCATCAACAATAACATAATCAAGATACTGCACGACAAACATATACAAATCCGTCCAAGTCTTCCTTCGAAAATCAGCCCATAAGCTAACAACATCAACGTATCAAACTACGACCTTTATACTATATTTTCCTTCGCTTTAAACAATTAAAATCCTCCAAAAACAACTCAATATCAAAGTCAAGATGAAGAAGATACCTTATACCTAAAGAACGTCAACACACAAAACTAGCTTTAAGGCCAAACTCACTACAACCTCCAGAAGAAGCAAGAACAATCACTTTCCATGAACTAGTTTAGTGTAATCTTGTTGAATTCTTGATATAAGGGGCTATAAGTGTATAGGAGAAGTATATGGATGTTTCCAGAGCTCATAAGAAGTTTAAATGATGAAAATAAATGATAATGGGGGAATTTATACCCTTTGAAAGACGGTTCCACCGACTTTACAAATGGGTCTCGCGGAGAAGCCATCTGGCAGCCCATCTTGAAACACCCATAACTTTCTACTCCTCCGTCGTTTAGACGAACGTTTTGTTGAATTGAAAACTAGACTCAATGAACTTGAATTTTCATAGGTTATGCATTCCATACCTTTTCATACACCTTCCTCATATTGGACAAAAAATTCTGTTTGGAATCCTGCCAAGTTTTTCCAAATTTTCAACAAATTTACGCTTGATCCCAAAACATTTAGACACTTTATTAGCACTTGTTAAAAGTATTTCTTAACCTTATAAGGGTTCCATGATATCTCTGAGCTTACATTAGTTTTCTTATGACGCAAACGACGTGAAATGTTTTTAAGGTGTAACATCCCCCCCCCCCTCCCCCACCCTTAAAAACATTCATCCTCAAATGTTAAACTCTTAGAGATCTTTTGGAAATTTTGGTAGAGTTTCCTCTATAACTGAAGGCTATGATGTCTCAGTCTGGATCTCCTTTGGAAATGGAAATAATTGCGGATGTGTGAATCTCATATCTCTGTATAACACCCTTGCTAATATACTCTATACAATAAGGAGGCCCTCATCAATATCTAGCTCATTGAGTGACATACATCGCTCTTTTACCTTTTCTAACCAATCATATCCCTTTTTAAACATTCAAACAATAATATCCATGACGAATCTTGTATTTTGTATCTTATCCCCTTTAAACATTAAACATTATCATCCTCAGAACTGATACTCCTTTTCATTTCTGCAATTCCTATTTCATCTCTTTCAGCTCGTAAATCATTGGCATTTTTACACTCAAGGATCATATTAAACACATAAATATCCTTTCCACTTCTTAACTCGAGGAAAAAATACAACACCAATCTAATCATATCGATTTCTCATTAATAAAGCACTTCTAAGGTTGACAACCTTTCACAATATATCCACAGTTGTTTGCTATTACCCAACTGAAAATCCCATCGAACTTCTCTTCTTTTTAAGTCCCATCAGAATACTTTAAAATTTATCATAACAGAATTGCATATAATATATCAATACCACCCTCAAGGGTGTACAAACAATATTACCACAATAATTGTTCCTGACGTCATCGCTCATCTCCTTGTACTGTACTGTCTTCCCTTACTCACATGTCATTCATATCTTACTAATTCCTCTTAATACCATCATTCGTAGTTCTGTAGATATAGTCTCTTCATCGAACTACGTTCCCCACACATGCCCTTCCTGATTAATCATACTTTTACCTTATTACCATGACATATCTATCGTACTATCAATATATTCACAATTTTAACCCATCGTCTAACCACATATTCCACTCTAGGTTTCTCTCTAATATTGCTCCTTTTCTTTTCTCCATCATCATTGCAATCCTCGAATCACCCGTAGTCCTTTCTGAAGAAGTCGTCGTCAAACTATAAAATAACAGAGGTCAGGGTTAAAGATTTGCAACTTATGACTCAACACTATAGCACGATCTAGGATACAAAGAAGGGTAACCATCTAAATGCCCTGCAGCCTCCTGTTTATAAGTGTGGCGCGCTTCACACTCATAAAAAACACTTTACTGGACATGGCTCGTAGACAACCCTAGGACATAACTGCTCTAATACCAAGTTTATCATGCCCCAAATCTGGAGAGGCATAACCAGCACCCGGTGCCACACTCGGCCCGAGCAAACAGCTCTCTACTTGTAACTCTAGAGGTATAACTCTCAACTTAGGCCGATAGGGCCTACCTGCACACAAACAACACCAACCGGCCGACAAGGATATAATATGGATAAACATAAATGCTGACTATCTCGTCTGAACTGTGCGCAGACACCCAAAACATACATGTATATAACTGAGCAAGCCGGCGAGGTTGCTATGATCGTACAAAACCAACAATACCGAAAAAGGTATATATAAGTCAGCAAGGCTATCACGCTGTACACTATATACAGGACACATCTACAAGCCTGTAAAGAAGCATAACTGAATCGGGGACATAATAGGGCCTCAGCTCACCTGTCATGTCTATAAACACAAAAGAAAGACTCCATATAGACCTGGCAACTTCGAACAATGGGGAGCTCAATAATCAGCTGATATCAAGTCCTGTCTACCGAGGAGGTCTGTCAGTCTGTCCATCTGTACCTGCAAGCATGAATACAACGCCCCCCGGCAAAAGGGACGTCAGTACGAATATTGTACCGAGTATGTAAGGCAATATGTATCTGAAACTGAATTATAACTGAATCTTAAATGCATGAATCTGTTGAAATAAACAAGGACTAGAGAAACCAGAGAAGTACATCTATCCGCCTCTACTCAACTCACAAGAAAATTGTACTATCGAGTCTACCCAGCCATATCTAAGGCTCGGTGGGAACTACCTGACCATGCGTGATTCGTTCCATCTCTACCAGGCCATATATGGGCTGGTGCAATCTCTACCCGGCTATATCTGCGGCTTGGTGCATCTCTACCTGGCCATAGATGACTCGATGAAATCTCTACCCGTTCCCTCGAAGGCTCGGTGCATCTCTACCCGGCCGTAGATGGCTCCGTGCCTTACTTTTATAACAACCCAACATGCTATCAACAACATCTATACCAAACTATCATAATTCCATTACACAATCACGAGATCTAACACTGAAAGTACTCCCGACAAGGGACAAATCAGATAATAGTAGTATAATTCTATAAAAATAGAAGTGGAATTCTTTGGGAAAGGAAGTTCTTTTGCTAGTCGTTTCTGATTCAAAACATGTCAAGTATAAACTGAGATACGTGAAGACGACAACATGTCTCTTTATACCTTTCTCTAGGATCATGAACACAAGAAGTTGATAAGAGTCTTTCAAAAATACAACACAACACTAGTGAGGCTATAAGCCTCTATGACAAGATCTAGTTCGCTAAGCTCTTACTTTATAAATCTCACCGACAATAAGGCCAGGAAAATCTGTCCACTGACCCGTAGGCCAGGCATAGCTGTCTCACTGACCAAGTGGCCAGGCTAAAGAAAATATATGTATATCATGCATATGATGACAAAACTGATATTATAACATGTCTTTTTTGTCTCTCTATAAACTCAAGGACATAGCGAGGGGATATGGACCCTCAGAAAGACTAACATAACACTCAGAAGCTATGCAACAATATGACAAGCTCTACTTGATAAAATAACGGATACGCGGAAACGGGAAATTAAGAAGATAAACAAAAAGAAAAGAAAGATAGATAGATTGACACAAAAATAGGCACAATTAGGCAACCAAGGTTCTTCAATAACCAAGACCTCCTAATTACACTCTAGATAGCACCAACCTCTTAGATGACCTCAAGGAATTGAATTCCCAAGCAACCAATCCTCTCACAATCAATAATCAACAAGAGCCTACCAAAGGCCTCTCACAAGTTTCTCTCTCTAGAGATAACCCTAAAAACACTCAAAATATTCATAATTCATCCAAAAGTCCCTAAATGAAATGAAAGACAAGCTACATATACAATGCTAAGTAAAGAAGACTAATAGGCAATTCTGATGCTACCCTTAATGAAGTAAGGGCCTTGTTTGGCTAGTCTTTAGTGTAGTCTTCAATTCAAGGATTGGCCTTCAATGGCCAAACACGTCCCTCCTTGCATAGATGACCCTCTAATCAACCTTGCATGCATGGCCTTCTTGCAATCATAAGCCTCCTTGCGCAAAGTAGCCACTTGCACAAATAGCCCTTTGCGCAAGTAGCCATCTTCCGACCTTGAATCACCCAAGCTTGCAATTGTAGCCACTTTAAGAGGCAAGCCTTGGGACTTGGACTCTTAAAGCCTTCCATCCAAGATATCTCCCATATCTTGAAGGCCATCCTATGTGGACCTGCCATGATCTTCAAAGACTCCATATTCATGAAGCTCGATGGAATTGGTCTTGTATCACTACTTTGACAACCTCTAGTGACAAGGTTCATTACGGTCTTACTATATATGGAATCATGCCAAGAAAAGAAGGAACGGCCTTAACATACCATGTCGTCTACTTAACCACTCGATGTCTATCCTCCCGAGCTTGCAAATCTACATACAAGATGATTCATACAACAATCAGGCCATAGGACCATTTACACACTCAAACTTAGTTGGTTAGTAAGTTAACGGAATTCAAACAACTTTTCCTCTATATCGTCTGCTTCCTCCAAATTCCAATACAGCTCCCAAACATCAATAACAGCATCAATAATAACATAATCAAGATACTACATGACAAACATATACAAATCCATGCAAGACTTCCTTCAAAAATCAGCCCATAAGCCAACAACATCAACATATCAAACTACGACCTTTATACTATGTTTTCCTTCACTTTAAACAATTAAAATTCTCTAAAAACAACTCAATGTCAAAGTCAAGATGAAGAAAATACCTTATACTTGAAGGACTTCAACTCACAAAACTAGCTTCAAGACCAAACTCACTAGAACCTCAAGTAGAATCAAGAACAATCACTTTTCATGAACTAGTTTAGTGTAATCTTGTTGAATTCTTTATCTAAGGGGCTACAAGTGTTTAGGAGAAGTATATGGATGTTTCTAGAGCTCAAAGGAAGTGTAAATGATGAAAAAAAAAGGATAATGGGGTATTTATACCCTTTGAAAGTCGGTTCCACCGACTTTCCAAATGGGTCCTGCGGAGATGCCATCCGGCAGCCCATCTTGAAACGCCCATAACTTTCTATTCTGATGTCGTATAGATGAACGGTTTGTTGCATTGGAAACTAGACTCAATGAAATTTATTTACATAAGTTATGCGTTCCATAGCTCCTCATACACCTCCCTCATGTTGGTTCAAAAATTCTGTCCGGAATCCTGCCAAGTTTTTCCAAATTTTTGACAAACTTAATTTCTTCGATTCGCTTGATCCCGAAAACTTTAGGCACTTTCTTAGAAATTGTTAGAAGTATTCCTTAACCTTATAAGGGTTCCATGACCTCTCCAACCTTACATTAGTTTGCATACGATGCAAACAACGCGAAATTTTTTTGAGGTGTAACAATTTCCACACCTTTAAAAACATTTGTCTTCGAATGTTAAAATCTCAGAGATCTTTTGGAAATTTCGGCAGAGCTTCCTCTATAACTCAATGCAATGATGCCTCCGTCTGGATCTCCTTTAGTAATGGAAACAATTGCGGATATATGAATCTCATTTCTCTGTATAATACCCTTGCCAATATACTCTATACAATAAGTCGGCCCTCGTCAATATCTAGCTCATTGAGTGACATACATCACCATTTTACCTTTTCTGTCCAATCATATCCCTTTTTAAACATTCAAACAATAACTATCCTTGACGAATCTTGTATTTCGTATCTTATCCCCTTTAGACATTAAACATCATCATCCTCATAACAGATACTCCTTTCCGTTTCAGTAATTCCTATTTCACCTCTTTCTGCTCGTAAATCATTGGCATATTTATGCTAGGATCATATTTAAACACATAAATATCCTTTCCACTTCTTAACTCGAGGAAAAAATACAACTCCCATCTAATCATATCGATGTCTCATTAATAAAACACTTCTAAGGTTGACAACCATTCACAGTATATCCATAGTCCTTTTCTATTACCTAACTGAAAATCCCATCGAAATTCTCTTCTTTTTAAGTCCCATCAGAATACTTCAAAATTTATCTTAACAGAAAAGCATATAATATATCAATACCACCATCAAGGGTGTACAAACAATATTACCACAATAATTGTTCCTGACGTCATCGCTCATCCCCATGTACTGTATTGTCTTTCCTTACTCACAAGTCATTCATATCTTACTGATTCCTCTTAATACCCATCATTGGCAGTTCTGTAGATGTAGTCTCTTCATCGAACTATGTTCCCCACACATGCCCTTCCTGATTAATCATACTTTTACCTTATTACCACGACATATATGTCGTACTATCAATATATTCACAATATTACTCCTTTTCTTTTCCCCCGTCATCATTGCAATCCTCGAATCACCCGTAGACCTTTCTGAAGAAGTCATCGTCAAACTATAAAACAACAGAGGTCAGGATTGAAGATTTACACCCTATGACTCAGCACTATAGCACGATCTAGGATATAAAGAATGGTAACCATCCTAAATACCTTGCAGCCTCCTGTTTATAAGTGTGGCGCGCTTCACACTCATAAATAACACTCTACTAGACATGGCTCATAGACAACTCTAGGACAGAACTGCTCTGATAGTTTGTCCAGCCCCAAATCGCGAGAGACGTAACCAGCACTCGGTGCCACACTCGGCCCGAGCAAACAGCTCTATACTTGTAACTCTTGAGTTATAACCCTCAACTTAGGCCGATAGGGCCTACCTGCATAGAAACAACACCAACCGGCCGACAATGATACAATCTGGATAAACATAAACACCGACTATCTCGTCTGAACTGGGCACACACACCCAAAACATATATGTATATAACTTAGCAAGTCGACGAAGTTGCTCCGATCGTACAAAAACAACAATACCGAAATAGGTATATACAAGTCGGCAAGACTATCACACTACACACTATATACAGGACACGTCTACAAGCCTCTAGAGAAGCATAACTGAATCAGGGACATGACAGGGCCCCAACTTACCCGTCATGTCTATAAACACAAAAAAAAGACTCCACATAGACCTGGCAACTTCGAACAAGGGGGAGCTCACTAATCAGCTGATATCAAGTCCTACCTACTGAGGAGGTCTGTCAGTCTGTCTATCTGTACCTGCAAGCATGAATGCAGCGCCCCCTCCCCCCCCACCAAAAGGGATGTCAGTACAAAATAATATACCGAGTATGTAAGGCAATAGATAACTGAAACTGAATTATAACTGAATCTTAAATGCATGAATCTACTTAAAAAATAAGGCTTAGAGAAACCTGAGAAGTACGTCAATCCGCCTCTACTCTACTCACAAGCAAACTGTACTATTGAGCCTACCTAGCTATATTTGAGGCTCGGTGCAAACTATCCGGCCATGCGTGACTCGATGCATCTCTACCCGGGCATAGATGGGTAAGTGCAATCTCTACCAGACCGTATTTGCTGCTTGGTGCAGCTCTACCCGACCATAGATGGCTCGGTGCAATCTCTACCCAACCGTCGGAGGCTCAGTACATCTCTACCTGGCCATAGATGGCTCGGTGCCGTACTTTTATAACACCCCAACATGCTATCAACAACATCTATACCAAACTATCATAATTCCATTACACAATCATGAGATCTAACACTGAAAGTACTCCCGACAAGGGATAATAGCAATATAATTCTAAACAAATAGAAGTGGAATTCTTTTTTAAAGCAAGTTCTTTTGCTAGTCATTTCTGATTCGAAACATGTCCAGTATAAACTAAAATGTGTGAAGACGACAACATGTCTCTTTATACCTTTCTCTTAGATCATGAACACAAGAAGCTGATAAGAGCCTTTCAGAAATACAACAAAAAATTAGTGAGGCTGTAAGCCTCTAAGACAAGCTCCAGTCAATAATCTTTCTTTAAGAAGTTCATTAAGCTCTTACTTTATAAAATCTCACTGACCATAGGTCCAGGAAAATCTGTCTCACTGAACAGTAGGCCAGGCATATATGTCTCACTAACTAAGTGGCCAGGCTAAAGAAAATATATGTATATCATGCATATCTTTGAAAAACGGATACCGTAACATGTCTCTTATGTATCTCTATAAACTCAAGGACATAGTGTTATATGTTATGTCCCGTATCTTTACATAGGAACATTATAAAGCTAAGTGCGACAAGTTAAAGACAAAGCGGTTTTAGGGTTCCCGGTAAGGGTTTTCATCTCCCGATTTCGTTCCGATGCGTCAAATAGCCTATGAATTTCGTTTGGTATAAGAACATTATTGGAAAATAAGGATTAATTGACCAAGATTGGATGACTAAGTGAGGTTAAGGACTTAATTACATCTTTAGTGAGCCTAAGTGGCCGTGTGGGTCCCACTTGGGATTTGGCCAACTCTTATTGGCTAAGAACTTGTGGGACACATGTCCACTTTGTGAACTACATATATAAAG
>NW_026721059.1:0-8747 GCF_029784015.1 Lycium ferocissimum
TGACCTCGGATGTTTGTGCGGTGGGATGGTATGAAAGAGGGACATAGCGAGTTTGTTGCTCGGTGCCCAATTGCCAACGAGGTTAAGATCGAGCATCGAAGCTGGTGGATTATTACGGGAGATGGAATTCCAACTTGGAAAGTGGGAAGCAATTAATATGGACTTCGTTACGGGTTTACCTCGCGCTCCACGGAAGTATGGTTCCGTATAGGTTGTGTAGATAGGCTAACAAAATCAGCCCGTTTTCTTCCGATCAGGACTACTTATTCGGTGAGGACTATGCAAAGTTATATATTAAGAGATAGTAAGACTTCCGGAGTTCCCACATCTATTATATCGATAGAGGTGCTCGATTTACAACTCGCTTGCGGAAGTCATTCCGGGAAGGATTGGGGACACGGTGAGTCTTAGCACGGCTTATTCATCCTCGGACGACGGACGGACGGCGTACTATTCGGACACTAGAAGATATGTTGCGGGTTTTGTGTTTTCGATTTCGAGAGGTGGGCGGGATGATCATCTACCACTTATTTAGTTCGCCTATAATTGTTATATCCCGTATTTTTGTACGTTGGAAAAATTTAAGTTGGTTGCGACGAGTTATGGACAAGGCTATTTTTTTTCGACTCTGTTTAAGGCGCAAGTTACTTGTAATTTTATTGGTATGAAATATTAAAGAAAATTTGGGGTCAAAAGTTAATTTTGGGAAGTTAGTATTTCATGAAATGAAAGCCATATTCGACAAACCTAGCTAGAATAAGACCCCGAAAAATTAATCAAAAAAAATATTTTCTTCTAGTATTCCAACCAATTGGAAGGTCCTTATTAACGTAACCTTAAAAATTGATAATCATGTTGTTGCTTCATAATTTAAACTCACGTTGACGGTATTATATTTCGTATTTTTGTGCGTCGGATTATTCCCAAGCTGAGGTGGGGCCCACACATTGAGATTTTTTTTGGGACATGCGACAATTTATATGAATCACACATATGTGAAGTTAAATATAACTCAAGAAGGACCCTTGAGCCAAATCAAAGCGGAAGTCCTCCGAACAAATATTTTAAAGTAACGTTTTCGGGTGATCGACTTCGAGGGCGGAAACGGTATTATAAGTTTGGAATTTGGAAAAATACCAAATATAGAAGTTGTAGATAATTGAATTATATTTCCAAAAATAGGTCATGGGCCCACAGGTGACATCGGGATAAAGAGATATGGACGTTTTAAGGCGAAAAGGTCAGTGGGCTAGGCCCAAACAGGGCCCAATCGGGTTAGGCCCATGACCCATGCCTATTTAAGTGAAATTTCAGCCCTTTCCTCTCATTTTTCAGGCCAAGAACACCAAAAAATTCTGGAAAGAGAGAGAGAAGAGCCTTGGAGAGAAGAAAAATCAATTTTGACCAAAATCGAAACTTTGAGTCCAAAGCCCATGAAGAGAAAAGTGTTGTCTGTTGCGTTGTCTTCAATTTGAGCTAAAAATCACAAGGAGAAAGAGTGATAACGTGGGGGATGCATGCTTAAGGTATGAATACACGGTTCCTTTTCATTGTTAACGAGTTTATTTAAATTTTAACGGATTAGCACGGAGGGAATAACTGATAAATTCGTTTGTTGGTTGTGAATTATGGAAGGAGATTTGAAGAGAATTTTGGATGAAAATAAATGTATTTAACTTGTAAAATGTGAAGGTTGTTGTTCATATGAATTCCGACTCCTTTACGGAAATAAAAATTATTAAATAGTTATATCGCAAATTTGGTTGGTTGAGAAATTTAGAAAACGATTGAATGTGAGAATTTGTTTTATGGCATACGTCGGTATTGGAAATAATGTTAATACTATTGGTATTGTTGTTGATCTTGTTAGTTCTTGAATTGAAATTCGGGCTAGGCATATAAACGGGGGGAGATCTTTGCCGATTTTCGACGTGAGAATATAGAATGGTTTGGTTTGAAATTTGGAGCAAGTGTGAAATAAAGAGACTAACGTAGCGTGAATCCCTTTAAATGTAGATTTAGGAGTTCGGACGAATACGCGTAGCTAATAGGAGGTTGAACAGGTATGTAAAGCTTACTCTTTCCTTCTTTTGGCATGTCTTAGACGTAAGTAAGATATGACATGATATGTGCCTTGGGGTAACTCCGTTTTCTTAAGTTAGAGCATGTTTACGATTCTTACTTGCTTCTTGATGTTGACATTCTTCATATGGTCGGACTATGGTCCTTAAGTCTTATGTATGATTGAATTTCAAATATTGCAAAAATAATTTTTGTTTTAAAAGATCCTATGTCTAAAAATGTCCGTAACTTTCATAGACGGAACCGGATTGCTTTGATATGCTCGCAAATGATTGTATAACGTATAATGCCCATAACTTTCACGGGCGGGCTTGGATTGGTTAATTTATGACTACGATCCCTACGGTTCTTTGATATGCTCATGATGTTTGGTATGTTTCCGAGTGGCGTCCGAAAGATATTTGATATGACTATTGTCCCGACTTTCAAATGACGGTCGGGTTTAGATTATTTCATTGAGTCTATGAAAATGATTTATGTGCATATGGTTTCTCACTACTCTTGCTCGTGCGAGGCTGTTATTACTGCTCCCTTGCGTCCGGGCCGGGCGTATTCGTGCGCGACTCATTGCATTATTCCCGTCACTCACTAGAGGGCGGGGCATGTTATATGTATATGATGATATTCACCGCGTCCCTCACTAGAGGGCCGGGGCACGTTATATGATATGATGATGATATGATGATATGGGGAGGCGGCGGGATGGCATATGATGACTTCGTTCCGCGTCCCTCGGCTGGGCGGGGCACGTATATGTATATGATATGATGATTTTATTTACCGCGTCCCTCGCTAGAGGGCCGGGGGACGTTATATGTATATGCGTACGATGATTTTACTTACCGCGTCCCTCGCTAGAGGGGTCGGGCACGTTATATCTATGCATATGTACAAGATGATTTTCTAATTATGTTTTTCAGTTCCATAATGAATTTGATATGATATGGATACGCATGATTTATGTTTCAAAGGCAAGTCTTATGATTTTCTGTACTCCCTATTTCAGTATGATTCTGTTTACTGTATATCATGCTTTACATGCTCAATCGTATTAAATCTTTGACCCCGCTTTCTTCGGGGGCTGCGTTTACGTACACGCGGTACCTACGGATGAGTAGAGAGGACGTAGGCAGAGATATCCCGGCTATTTGGATTGGCGAGCTCCATTTCCTCGAAGTGTTGCCGAGTCGAGTATTTATGTTGTGGTATCATGTTCTATGTTAGAGAGACTTTTGCAAACGAGTCACGTATGTAATATGTCGGTTTGTAAGCGGCTACGTAGCGGGTGTATCATTATGCATTATATTACGGATTTCATATGCTTACAGATTTTACCTGATTTGAGAAAGACGAATAGTATGTTGTTCTTGAAAAACGTTCGTTATGCATTCATGTCATGATTTAAGGGCCTAGCATGGTTATGAGTATTACGAGAGTCAGCGGGTTTGCTCGGCCCTAAGTAAGGGTCGGGTGCCCATCATGCCCTATCGAAAATTAGGGTGTGACAATAATAATAGCTACCATTCTAGCATCCAGATGGCACCGTATGAGGGCTGTATGGCAAAGTGCGAGGTCTCACTATTCGTGGTTTGATGTTGGTGAAACTAAATTAATTGGCCCGAGATATGATTAAATGACGATTGATAAAGTGAAGCTTATTCGAAAGATTATTAGCGACTCGAGTCGACGAAGTCATATGCGGATGTCAACGTCGACACTTGGGTTCAGTTGGCGATTGGGTATTCTTGAAGGTGTCACCCGGCCAGAAGGTGTGATGAGATTCGGCAAGAAGAGGCTTGGCAGGGTATATTGGGCCTTATCGGTTGTCCGTAGGGTAGGCCGGGGTTGCCTATGAATTGGACCTACCACCTAATTTGGAAGCAGTGCATCTAATCTTTCACGCGTCGATGCTTCGCAAATGTATAGGCGATCCTTCTAGAGTATTTCCCATAGATGATATCCAGGTGACAGAGGAGTTATCCTACGAGGAGCAGCCTATAGCTATACTGGATCGTCAGGTGAGAAGGTTGCGTACTAAAGACGTAGCTTCCATTAAGGTATTGTGGCGGAACAATAACAGGGAGGAGATGACCTAGGAAGCTGAAGGGGAGATGAAGAAGAAATATCCTCACTTGATAACTATGCCTACAGGTAATCTAAACTCCTCGTTGATTATATTGATTGGTAAATAAAGCTATATGTTGTAACAATAAAAGAGACTCCCCCGAGGATGAATGTTATAAAGGGGGAAGGACGTTATATCCCGTATTTTTGTACATTGGGATATTTTAAGCTAATCGCGACAGGTTAAGGGCAAGACTATTTTGGGATACCAGGTAGAGACTTTTAACCTCTGATTTTATTTTAATGCACAAGTTGCTTATAAATTTTATTTGGTATAAAAATATTAAAGGAGATTAGGGATTAATTAACCATTATTAGATTATTAAGTGGGATTAAGAGTTAATTATTCACTAATTAAGCCATAAGTGGTCGTGTGGGCCCCACCCGTGACATGGCCAAGTGTAATTGTCTCACACTTTGGGTGGGCCACGTGTCCAGCTCATGGACATCCCATATATATAATGTGGACGACTAAGGACTCATTTACCATCTTCAACAAACATAGAAAATTTAGAGAGGGAGAGAGAAGCTCGGCCATGGGTAGTAGAGATTAAACTTGTGATTAGTGATCAAAAATTTAATTTTCTCCAAGCATTTCAACTCTTTGGAAGGTGTATAATAACATGGGATTGATCTGAGGGCAACAAGAACAAGTATTGATTCAAGGCACAAATTCTAGCCAAGTTGAGAAGTCAAGTGTTAAAGGTAAGGTTTAATCTTCTTTTGCATGTATTATGGATGGTTTGTGCGTGTTGTAGTGTGTAGAAATGAATGAAATTCATGAAACTATGTGTGTTGGTGTTGAAGCGTGTAGGGGAAATTTGCTTGTGTAGGAAATGGTGAATTGATTTTGCTTGGTATTTTGGTTGTTGTTGTTATGGATTTTGTGATGAGAATGAAAGGATTAAATGGTTCAAGTTGGAGTTGTAATTGTTGTGGGTACATCGTAGAAGTTAAAATGATGTTAGTAAAGTTTCTTACATTTATGTGAATAATGTTATGACGTGTGGTTGTTGGTATAGTTCATGAATTTGGAAGCAAAGAATGTGTTGTTGTTATTCTTGTCGAACTTGGAAGATTATATGTTGTATTGTGTGTTGGTTGGGCTGTTTTGGAGTGTTGTACGGGCTGTCCGGAATGTCCTTGAGTCATGTTTGAATAGTCTCGAGTTGATACTTGAATGCATGATTAGTGATGTTGGCTTGGTTGTATGTAGTTGGTTTGAACATAAGCGAAACGTCGTCTAATTATCTAGAAAGGAGTTACTAACGTTAGGATACGTTTTGAATCTCTTCGTAGTTTAATCGTAGTTCTTGACGTCTTAATATAGGTTGAGACACTATTGGGCAGCGTATACGTGTTGTGTTGCGAGTAAACGCTAAAGGTATGTAAAGCCTATCCTTTCTTTCTTTTGGCATGTCCTAGATGTAAGTATGAAACGATATGAGCTTTGGGGTAATTCTATTCATAAGTTTCGAGCATGTATTATGATTCTTATTCACTTCTTGATATTAGAATTCTTAAAATAGTCGAGCTACTGCCCTCGAGCTTTCTATATGATCGGATAGTAAATGATTCATGAAAGTTTCTATTCCTGAAAAACTCTATATTGACTAATGACCATAACTTTCATAAGCTGTCTCGTATTGATTTGATACATGTCTATGATCCTTGAGACTTTCCTTAATATAGTTCGTAATGACATTTAGAGAACTTAATATGGTTATCATCCTGATACTCGAGAGTTGGTTAATCTATTTATCTTTTGAGTCTCAAATGATGATTTATATGCATATGGTTATTGATTACTCTGCTCGTGCATACTGTTATTACATCTTTCACCGAGTCCCTCACTAGAGAGCCGGGTACGGTATATATGTGTTATGGTGTTATGTTGTGTTATGGTGCTATCTTTGTGATACGGAGCTATCTTTGTGATACGGAGTTATGCTGTGTTTCTAAGTGTGAGTTTTGGTTGAACTCAGTGACCTTTTTGGGGCATATTATTGCAGCCGATGGTATTCGGGTAGATACCCAAAAGATTGAAGCGGTGAAGACTTGGCCAAGGCCACGACACTACGGAGGTTCGTAGTTTTCTCGGCAACGGGTTATTACGGAGATTTGTCGAGATTTTCTTCTATTTACCAACTTGTGGCGGCCCGGAGAATGTAGCTAAGTTTCGATGGACGGATGCTTGTGAACATAGTTTCGAGAGCTAAAGGATAGATTATACCATAGCCACGACACTTCGAGAGGGATCGGAAGGTTATGTTGTCTATTGGGATGCTTCAGGCGTTGGGTTAGGCTGTGTGTTGATACAACATGGTAAGGTGATTGCGTATGCTTCAAGATAGTTGCGGAAACATGAGAAAAATTATCCGACCCATGATCTTGAATTGGATACAGTTATTCATGAATTGAAGATGTGGAGACATTATTTGTATGACGTCCATGTTGATATTTATATAGATCATAAGAGCCTTCAGTATATCTTCAAGCAAAAACAGTTAAATTTACGACAACGGCGATGGTTGGAATTGCTGAAAAACTATGATGTTGACATCCTGTATCATCCCGGGAAAGCAAATGTAGTGGCTGATGCTCTTAGCCGTAGATCTATGGGAAGTTTATGTGATGTTCAGCCAGAGAAAAGAGAGGTAGCTTGTGAGCTCCAGCAGTTACTAGCCTAGGAGTTCGAGTAGAGGACTCAGGTAGTATGGGAGCTATCATTCAAAATACGGCAGTCTCGTCACTATTAGTGGAAGTGAAAGAGCGTCAATACGAGGATCCCATGCTAGTTCATTACAGAAATACACTCCCTCAGAAGGAGAAGTCATTATTTGAGATTTCTAGAGATGGTGTTCTCCGATGCCGAGGCAGGTTATGTGTTCCTGATGTTGCAGGATTATGCCACCAAATATTGAGAGAAGCCCATTTTTCCCGTTATTCGGTTCACCCAGGAGCAACGAAAATGTATCATGACCTTAAATCTATATATTGGTGGAATGGGATAAAGAAAGATATAGCGGAATTCGTAGCTCAATGTCCTAACTGTCAGCAAGTGAAAATTGAACACCCAAAGCCGGGTGGATTGTTGCAAGCTATAGAAATTTCAACTTGGAAATGGGAAGTAATTAATATGGATTTCATTACAAGCTTACCCCGTTCTGGACGTAAGTACGACTCTATATGGGTGATTGTGGATGGACTCACGAAGTCAGCTCATTTCTTACCAGTCAGAACTACATATGTAGCAGAAGATTATGCAAAGCTTTATGTTAAAGAGATAGTACGACTTCACGGTGTTCCAGTTTCTATTATCTCCGATAGAGGGACTCAGTTTACAGCCAATTTTTGGAAATCTTTTCAAGAAGTTTTAGGGACTCAGATGAGCTTTAGCACGACGTTTCACCCACAGACGAATGGGTAAGCTAAACGTACCATTCATACTCTTTAGGATATGTTACGAGCATGTGTATTGGATTTTGGAGGTAGTTGGGATGATCACTTACCACTTATTGAATTTGCGTATAACAATAGTTATCATTCTAGCATCCAAATGGCCCCATACGAGGCTTTGTATGGGCGAAAGTGTAGATCTCCAATTGGGTGGTTCGAAGTAGGAGAGACCAAATTGATAGGACCAGACTTGGTCCAGCAAGCTATAGAGAAAGTCAAGCTTATACAGGATCGATTATTAACAGCTCAGAGTCGTCAGAAATCCTATGCAGATAATCGTCGAAGAGACTTAGAGTTCAGTGAAAGATTGGGTATTCTTGAAGGTGTCGCCAATGAAGGCGTCATGAGATTTGGCAAAAAGGGCAAGCTTAGTCCCGGTACATTGGACCTTATGAGATTGTACTCAAGGTAGGCCAAGTGGCTTATGAATTAGACCTACAACGGATTTGGAGTCGATCCATCGATTTTCCATGTATCGATGCTTCGTAAGTGTATAGGAGATATTTCTAGAATTGTGACAATAGATGATGTCCATGTTACTTGTTACACCTCGAAAAAATTTTCGTTGATGCACAGTCAATAGACTAACGAAGAGCACGAAGTGTATGGTATTTCAATAAGTAAAGAATGACATTTGATGACCTTAAGTAAGATTTCAAAGACATTCGATGTTAGACGAGAAAGATGGCCAAGAGAAGGCAAGGCTTACGATAGGTATCGAAAAGGATTTACGAGTAACGAGTTAATGATGGCTTAATAATATTTTGGAGAAGAGTTATAACGTCCTTTAGATTGTTAATGAGGTGATAAACAAGTGTTAAGAAGGTTCCATAAGGATTGGAGATCAAGCAAAGTGACCAGAACAAGTTCAATGGACTGATGGGTTATACGGCTCATTATACGGACCGTATAATGTTATACGGACCGTATAATGGACCGCAGAACTGTCACACCCCAATTTCCGGTAGGGTATGATGGGCACGGAGCCACTTACACAGAGCCGAGCGAACCGTCGACTAACGTAACACTCATGACCCCACCTGGGCCCACGAAACATAACATACACAGATGTGAAAATTTTC
>NW_026721060.1:0-8515 GCF_029784015.1 Lycium ferocissimum
GATGTTAGAACAAAGACTACAAGCAGTTAAGTTCGAGTTAGCACCATCCCAGAGTTTTCCATCTCAGACAAAAATGGATGAGACCGGTGTGCGTTCCCCAATGAATGCAAATAGATCCACTATATCGAATAAAGATACAGCTAGTCGGGTTCAAACGGTAGCCGGTAAAAACTCATCAAATCCGTTGATGCCTGTCACTTTGCCAAAAAGTGAAGACGAGCGATATTCATCTCTCCAGACAAGACGAAGACTACCAAAGACACTTACGCAAGGAGCTACTTCTACAAAGAAAAACATACTTGCCAAAAAGAAAAAGAATGACAAAATAGAGAATATAGTTAAAGAGACATTGGAAAGGTTTTTTCAGACAAATGAAGGACAACAAAAACATATAGTAAGAAATCCTAGTCCAGCATTATCTCCAAGTCCAGGGATGTCACCAGTTCATAGTTCAGATGAAGGAGATATGGTAAATTTTCAGAACAGTGCATTTCAAGATTTGATCCAAACGACGACGATTCAGGGATGAGTTTTGATTCTATAGCACTGCATAATCTAGACACATAATATATATATATATATATATATATATATATATATATATATATATAATAAATCTTGAGTAATAATGATAAGACAAATGACTGAAAGATTCGTTGAACAAAGCAACGGCTAGAAGACATTTTCAAAAAGAGACTTTATTAAAGTAACTTTAATAAAGTAGCCACAGTAAATGGACAGATCAGCAAACGGACAAGAAAATAAAGCTTCTTTTGGAAAAGTTTCACATGACGATGGGGCCCAACGAGCACCCGGCTGAACTCAAAAGCTTCTTTCATATTTTGAAATCCGAAGTTGAAGTCCGCCAGACGCATACAAATAAGAGCATTTGTGGAGAAGCAAAGACATCATCAAGAAGAGCATCACCAACATCTCTCTACAAAAAACATATTCCCCTTCTCTTTCATCAAATGCCTCAATCCCTTTTCCAGTCTAAAACCTCTGCAATATAAACTTCTATTATAAAATAGTATTAAGTTTGCAATACTTTTCTCCTAGTGTGAAGTAGTTTTTGGGGTTCCCCAAAAGGGAAACCTCCCTCCATCTTCGAGTCATGTAAGTTTTATTAACTATGTTTCTGTACGATTCTCCCTATTATGTAAATTATGTTCATGTTTATACTATGTTTTAAGTAATTGCTTGTTATTATGAATCATATTCTTGTTAGTATATGGTTATTATCTTAACTTCTTAATAAACTCGATGGATTAACTTGTAAATTCCTAGGTGCTAAAAGGCCTTTAAAATGTCCAAAATTGATGAAGGACTAACTGTTGCCCATGGTAGGTGTGGTTAAAGAAGAAGGTTATTAAGAACAAACGTTAAGGGAAAGATATGAACAGTGAAACAAGATTCATAACTAAACAGAGGACATCTAGGAGTGAGGAAGTACCGAGTAGGATTGTTTAAACTTTTGATAAAAACCACACTATACAGCTTACTAAGTTCTTTAAAAATTTTAACTATAGAAAAAACTTAACCACCGATGTGACCAATGTTGCCTTGAAATACTTGGGAGGTTTTTATACTAATTGTGAGACCATTCTATACTGTGTGATATGGGATAGTCGGCAGGCGTGAAGGGTGGAAAGGTCGTCTCTATCTTTGTGTGATACAGAGCGACATAGTACATGGACTTCGCGGGTCCCCCATGGGTTGTGTTACCGAGACGTCGATATTTTCGTCCGGAGTACATGTGTACACAGCATTGCATTGCATATACATCTCATAAATTATTGCATTGCATTGAAGTTGGCTTCTGTTGTGATATTCTTGTGATGCAATTGTGATGTATGGATTCGGACTGAATTTGATTCTTGGCACATTTGGGGTTTAGATGCCTCAACTTAGGTGATGACATGTACTTGGTTCTGGCTTGTGTTTGACTTATACTTGTTAATTTATCTACCTATCCTGCCTTATTGTCTGAATTATGTTAGCTATACTTAGTCGGCTGATGATACATACCAGTACCGTTGTTTTGTACTGACCTACACTTGTTGCATTCTTTTATGGATGCAGAGTATTAGACAGGTTCCACTCTTTCCCCTTGTGGTTGATTGGCGGGGCTGCTGTAGAGTCATTCCAGGGTGAGTACGATGACGGCCACTGCCCGGATGTTATCTCCTTTACTTACTTGTCTTACTCTATTTTGAGACAGTTGTATTATGAGACTTTATCATCTTTCAGACTTATAGTATGTAGTTAGTGCCCTTGTATGACCAGACCATATCTATGGGGTTGTAGTTCGTATTTGCGCACTTTATCTTATGTGGATGATGTGAGACTTATTCTATCTTTATTTCTTCCGCCTTTACTTGAATTGGTTATGTTAGGATAAGGGTTCGCCTATCGTGGCAGGAATAATAGGTGCCCTCACAGCCTAGTAAAATGGGCCATGAAAAGTTGGTATCAGAGCCCTAGGTTACCCGGTCTATAATACAAGAGCGTGTCTAATAGAGTCTTGTGGATCGGTATGATGAGCTCCGTACTTATCTGCGAGAGGCTATAAGACATTTAGAAAACTTCGAATTCTTTCATTCTCTTGTGCGACTTTATATAAATTGGCATCTAGTCGCTTCCAATTGGTATCTAGACCTCCTCATCTTGATCATCCTCGGAAGATGAAAATCCGTCCTGAAATTCTTACGCGAACGGTCAATCTATGACATATTGTGTAATGGTACGAGATGTGTTATCCTGATTCGGTTCAGTCACTAGTTATGGCCTGGGGTTTTGATTGTGTGGAGTCGGGACTAAACTTGGTTGTTGTGTGTAGCTGCGACTAGACTCATTTATTGTGAATGTTCTTGAGAAATTGAAAGATAGTTCAGAGGCTTATAGGGTCTCCATTTTTCAACTTTGGGTTGCTCGGAAGTGGCAAACTGCAATTATGGCTTCACAATAGTGAGTTGCTCGATGATATGATCGGTTTGACTTCAGCTTCGTCAGGGCTTTATGATGGTGTGAGTGACGCTTGTGGACCAATGGCAGGTCGACGATTCAGCAATGGTAGAGTATTAGACTTCGGTATGTGAGAAAAAGTGTAAGTTCGGTAATGACATCGAATGTCGACAACGTATTATGATAGTGTGTGATAGAGAAAAGAAGTTGACAGTAAGGACTTGAAGGAATACTTTGGTGGAAAGCACTTAGCGAAGTGAGACATCGTAGAATATCTTGGGCATGAATACTTTTTGAGAGATTGGGAAGGAAAAAATTGGTATCTGGCATGGTCGTCAGGATACGGTTGCAACTGGTACCAAGGTTATTCTTGATATAATTTAGTTGATGTTAAAGGACTACTCGGTTACTAAGTGAATGCTACGGGCACATCAAAGTAAGACAAGTTAATAAGAATAGGCATCCGAGCTGTGGATAGGTCCATGTGCTCAACCTGGATGCTCGTCACTAAAGCCTCGGGAATCAGCCACGAGGAGAGGAAGTCCCTGTCACGTACTCTGCACTCATAAATCAATGCAGCAAGGTAGTATCAGTACAAACACTATGTACTGGTAGGTATCATAGGCTGAAAATAGTTAGCTAACATATATAAACGAAGAGGCTAAAAGATAAACATGCGCACAATCAAGTATCAATCAGCACAGTCCAAGAATAGTATCGCAAGTACAAAAAGATCAACATCCCAATCATAGCCTATGGTGAAGCACCTAAACACAAGTCTCCCACAATTCCTCAGAATGATCACAACCAAAAGTACAATCCACGAATCCGATCAATAGATGCAAATGAGATGATAATGATGAATGCATATGTGATGCAATGATACACACACACTCCGAGCGGAATACCACCATGCCTCGATAGTCATGACCCATGGGGGACCCGCGAAGTCCATGTACCTACTGCGGCGCACAGCCCGATCCAATATATATATATATATATGTTGCGGAACGTGCAACTCGATCCAAAATAAGTTTAATATATGTTGTGGCACGTAACTCGATCCAATATATGTATAAAATATGTTGCGGTGCGCAACCCGATCCAATATAAGTATAATATATGTTGCGACGTGCAACCCAATCCAAATGTATGAGTATGAATGCATGAACGATATCATTGCTAATGAGATTCGATCAATATCAATGGTGCCACACATGGATACTTATCACGAGAATCTATCAATACCAATGGTAACACACATGGTCACATATCAGAAGAATCTATCAATATCAATTGTGCCACACATGGACACGTATCGCAATAGCACGAATAAATTAGTTCCTTCCTCTTTACAAGACGGTACCTAATAAATGAGAGATACGGTTGTAATGACCCGACCGGTCATTTTCAGAACCGATGCTTTGTTTTGCTTATCATCTATTCCAGAAGTTCTGTAATAATTATTTTGACTTGCTTGCAAAGTTTGAAGTCAAACGGATGTCATTTGTTTCACTTTGGGAGAAGGTTTCACTTTGAAAATTTTGACATTCAATTATTTAGATAAATTGTGTATTGTGGAAAAATGTGCTCTGATTGGAGATCTAAAGATTCCACTAGATTTGAAATATTATTCATGACTTTTAGAAATTGACGGAGTGAATTTTAGAGTTCATTTGGTTGGTTTTTGACAATTAAATCGGTTTTAGCATTAAATATGCCTATTTGTGGTGAAAAGATGATCACGGCAAGAAATAAGACCCGAATTGGAAATTTGATGGTTCCATTAGCTTTGTACTGATGTTTATAATTTGCGACAATGGATGGCTCGATTCTCAAAGATTTCGGATAAGTTTTGGGTAGGGAAAATGATATTTTGGAAATTCTTAAGTAAAGAAATAAAGAAGTTTCACCAAAGTCAACATTGGGGGTAAATGAGTCTTTTTCAAAGTTTTGTCGATTCCATTAGGTCTGGAATGTGATTTATAACTTAGAGGAGTTTGATTCCCAAGAGGTTCGGGTGTGATTTAGGTGGTTGGTTGAGAAACTAAATTTTGAGATGATTTGGAGTTGACCATGATCAACATCAGGTAAATATAGCCCCGTTTAGATGTTTTGAGAGTTCAAGCAGGTTTGTATGATGATTTTGGACTTGTCCACAAATTTTGGTTAGATTCTGATGAGTTTTGGATGGATTTGGGTTGTGTCGCACTCATATTTGATGTTTTCAGCGTAGTTTCTTTGGCCATAAGGGGTACCATATTGATGAAACGACCTTTGTTTTGTGTTTTTATTGAAACATTATATCTGTATCGTAATTACGAAGCCATAGCAAAAAGAATCGTCAAATTCGGACATCGTATGACGGAGTTATGCCCATTTTAAGTGTCAGAACAAGTTCTTTGGTGAAGTGGGGTCTGCGCATCTGCGACCCCGTAGGTGCAAAAATGATAGGTGGCAGGCTGCAGGTGCGGGATTTTTCCCGCGGGTGCGGAAATTGTTGTGTATCAGATTGCGTTCATTGCATATCTTGAGTTCTACAGCTCCGTTTGAGGTGATTTTCATGGCGTCGTTCTCATCTCAACTAGGGGGTAAGTATCTAACCTTTATTTTGTGTGTTTCCCCATGATTATTTTCGTTGGTCATCATTTAAATCCGTGTTTGGATTGTAGAAATTGAGGTTTTGAACCCAAAAGTTGAAAAGTGGTAAATCATGGATTTGAGGATCAAGGTGATGGTTTTTTGAATGAGTTTTCTAGATTTAGACTAATTAAGCTACGGGTAAACCAATTTTGAAATAAAATTTCTGTTTTGCCCTTGCGGGCTCGAGGTTACCTTTTTGGGTTCCGAATCAAAGTATAGCAATATGGGGTCATTGGATTCGTTTTAACTTGTAGAGTACTATTTTGACTATATTAAACCCGATTTTGCAATGAAATTATGGGTTTGACCTTTGGGGTTTGGAACGGGGTTTTTGGGCTGACTTTCTAAACCCGAATCGTTTATAAAGCATTATTGGTATCGTTTGACTCGTATGCTTACATAGAATACTAATTTGAACAGTTTGGGAAGGCTCTGCAGTGATTTTCGGACTTCTATTCCAGGCATGGTGAGACTGTAAATTGTAACTTAAGCGTCGTAGTTGATAAATTAAACTAAATAAGAGGGTGTAATGGGGATAATAAGGGGGTCCCGATACTTGTGAGGTAGCGAGCATTTGCATCGGGTGCCGCTGACATGTTATGGGAACTTGTGAAATTTAAATTGTATAGTTGGTTTGAATGCCATATTTTGGGCACTAGCTGGTAGATAGCATGATCCTATGGATCTGTGAGTAGGGTATGAAGCTCGTATTTTCTATCTCTCTGATTGTATGTCTGTCTTGTTTGATATGTGTGGTACTCGTTGAAAAGTGGAAAAAAAGCTAAGATAATGACTTTATTACGTAACCGGCTAAAGATACATCCTTTACAGCTTATAATGAATAAAGATGAGATCTTTTACTATATTTATTGGCTTCTTATTATTGTGCATGTCATAATCATGCTTCATCTTATATCTCAAGCATTATATATAATTGAGGATACATATATAGGTCCGAGGGGAAATGTTTCCGAACGGAGTGATGATGATATCTTGAGACAAAACTTTATTGTGTATAAGGAGCTAAAGGTGGAACCTTTGTGACTATGAGAACTTGAAAAAGGGAATCTTATGTGTATTCCTGCTTCTTATTGTGATGCATGACATATCCATACTTATTATATATCTCCTCTATATTTATCATGACTAAAGATAAGGTCCTTTACTATATGCATTGATTCCATGTTGTTGGGCATGTCATATTCATATTTATCATGGTATCTCATATGTATTTATGGAACTAATGAGAGGTTCGAAGGAAAATGATTCCGGACAAGGTGATGATGACTATGAGCCAATGGGCTAATTGACAGGTATATGAGCCTAAGGGGCTGAGATATGATACGTCGAAATCGTGATCCAAGGACTTTTCTGGAGCGGTGGTATATGGACCTCGCGAGTCCCCCATGAGTCACGATTTGTTGACATTCGAATGTGTGTATATCGAGTAATGGAAAGGCCTTGCATTGCCTTTCATTGCATGGCATTACATGCATTTGTACGATATATCATATCATTCATTCTATCTCATTTGTTGTTATTATGGTTTGAGTGAGTTGATTGTCTATTATGCCTTGATTGTGATTTGAATTGCCTCTTTCGTATTTGGATAATTGATGGATTGAGGACTTAGATGCTTATTTGGTTACCTGATGTGCTTATGGATTAGGAGCTTCACATAGGCTTAAACTAAGATTATTACGGCCTGATGTATTACTATTATTGTGAACTAATGGCGCTTACGTGTGGAAGTAGTAATCGTAGGCCAGCCCTAGTCTTTGTTTTCATTAGGGTTAGTCGACTATCTTTGCTAAGTACACATTTTTTCGTGTAATCACGCTACACTATTTGCACTCTTTTCGTGTGCAATTCTATTTTCGGTACGAGGGGATCTCTAGACGCTGCCGATCATTGTGATGGTCATCTAGACTATTCAGGACGAGCCATTAGTTGATCCATGACACCAGATTTTCTTCAGTTATCTTTATTGTTGTCCTTTGGTTCGAACAACTTAGTACTTTTCGGATGTGTCCCTACACTTAAACTTCATTTAGTCGTTCTTGTACTAGTGACACCCGATTCAGGGATGGATGTTGTCCCGCCCCGAACCACGGCCGAGGCGCAACATGGCACTCGAGCCTTGCTTGCATATGTCCGAGCGAACCTCATGGCTTGCTTGTCAACATGGGCATCAAAACAACATAATCTATAGGATGCAATGTAAATGAATCATAAAAACGTAATTCCGAAATAAAGTCTTGAAGTAATCTCATAGCATGAAAAATCATGAAAAAACGTAATAGTCTGTAAACATAAAAGCACAATTGACTCCGTGAACCAACATCTGTCTATGAAACGTCTAAAACATGTCTGAATACTAACTACCAGGACATGGCCCTGGACTACCATAAACTGAATACTAGTGCAGACTCCGTATTTGAACCAGAGAAGTGGGGCTCGCGATAAGATGATAAGCGAGGTGATCTCGTGTAGGTGTGTATCCACGACCCCGACCCGTGGGCGGGCGGGCGGGTGTCCCTACTTGGACACCCATACGTACCTACTACGAGGATCCGACATACCCAATTCTAATTCGTCTAAACATACATAAATCCATACGGACATAAGGTGCGTCGCACGAACATACATATACACGTATACATGCGAGCACATGCGAGAGCCGTTGGGGCCATTATAACGGACAAAGGCACGTATCGCATACCTACTCGGACGGGGGACAACCGCGGCCCGCGGGCGCGCGCGCGGACCTGCGCATGCGAACGAGAATCGGAGAGACGGACGGGGCCCGTCGTACCCAAATGATCATATATACAGAACATACATACAGCAGAAAATATATACCAAAAGTGTTAGCTCGGATCAAAGGAGCTCTCCAAACGAGACCGAC
>NW_026721061.1:0-9205 GCF_029784015.1 Lycium ferocissimum
GGGTACGGGGGGCCCCCGTCCGTTTCGTTTCCCCGTTTCGTTCTAATGTGTTAGGGGTTAGGACATGTCGGGGGGGGGGTTACCAAACTTTGGGGAAGTAGGGATATGCGACTGGTTTATGAAGCCTTGACGGCTTATATACATTATGTATGTATAAAACGTATGCTTATGCATGTTCGTGTGACGTATGTTATATACGTATGGGCTTATGTATGTCTAAAAGCGGATTTAGCCATTTGGTATGTCGGATTTGTTAGGTAGGTACGTATGGGTGTCGAAGTAGGACAACGATCGCGACCCGCAGGGGCCGGGTCGTGACATATATTATGGTGTTATCTTGTGTTATGGTGTTATCTTTGTGATACGGAGCTATCTTTGTGATACGGAGTTATCTTTGTGATACGGAGTTATGCGTGATACGGAGTTATGTTGTGTTTAAGGTATGCGGTGTTATGGCGCCAAAGATGGGGTGGCGACCGGAGTTAGCGAGTCTATAATGGGTCGGATATGATATATTATATTTGTATGCATGATTTGTGTTTCAAAAGCAAGCATTTTGGTATTATGGTTGTTGTACTCATTTTCTGTACTTCTTATTTCAGTTATAATCCTGTTTCTTGCATTTCGTACTTTATATAGTCGGTACGTATTTCGTGCGACCCCGCTCTTCGGGGGGGGCACGTTTCGTACCCGCGGTACAAACGCTCGTTTTTGCGATCCGCCGGCTTAGGATGTCTGTTACACTATCTTGGAGTGCTCCTTTGTTCGGAGCCTATATTTTTGTACGGATCCTTTTGTTGTATATATATGCTTAGCAGGGGTACGGCGGGGCCTGTCCGTCATATGATACTATTGTCACTCTTAGGGGTACGTAGACATATGTGTGGGTACGTATATAGTTCTTTTGCTTAGTCGTGTATATATGACTTATGTTTTGGGACGTTCCCATTCGTAGTGGCGGCCCTCGTCGGCTTGCGTATGTATATATGTTTTGGGATATGTATGTAGTGGCGGCCTTGCATCGGCTTGCGTATGTATATAGTTGGGGCGTTCCCGCGTATTTATAATAGCCTTGCCGGCTTATGTGTGATATTATCTATCGTAAGTTGTAACCCCTCAGGAGACAGGTTGCTATGATATGTCTATATATGCGACAGTTTTGAGACGACGTCTTGACTCCTTATTTATAAGTTCTTTATTATGCTAGTTGTGGGCTGATTATAGTTAATAGGCGTATACGAGTGTCCAGCTCGGACACTAGTCACGGCCTACGGGGTTGGGTCGTGACAAAAGTGGTATCAGAGCAGTTCATCCTCGGAGTGTCTACGGCCAGGTGTCTAGTAGAGTCTTGTTTGTCGGTGTGTTGTGCACCGCGTCTATAAACGGGAAGCTACGGGACATTTAGGAAGTTATATTTTCTTGTCTTAGATCGTTCGATAGAGCCGAGTCTGGGAAATATCGCTTCGACCTCTTTTCTTGTAGGTAGGTGCGGTGGCAAGAGATGAAGAGATCGGCCGGATAGTGGGGGTGCTAAGAAGGCCACCAGAGTAGATTCGGGACCCCCAGGCTCCGGGACCGAGTAGGAGGAGCCTCAGTTATTCCGGAGGCCCGACCCCTCGGAAGGGACCCGGCGACGATTCCTCCCGAGTTTTTGACATCCGAGGAGGAGGACCCCCCGAGGACGAGTTATGACACGGATCAGTCGAGTATTCGTACGGGACACCGGAGAGGAGGAGATTCCCGGCCGTCTGCGGATTTACTTGCGGCGAGCTTACGTTAGGCAGTTTGCCTCCGATAAGTGTTGCGGATTACTCCGGCCTACATGTCACCGGCCGTCGGTGAACCAGGAGTTGTCCGGTTATCTATGTTCCTCGAACTCAGATGAGCGAGATGATGAAGGCCAGACAAGCGGATTCTGGGTAGACGATGACGAGGACCATATTTCACCTTATAGATCACCATATCAGAGTAGAGACCGATCGACTACAGGTATATGAGACTTTATCGAAATTTCCCATGTATGTGCATTTGCAAAAAAAAATTATTACCTAATAGCGACGAACGAAAATCAAAGGGATCGTCAACTAAGTATTTATAAGTAACGGCGACCAAGGTGTTCTCGTCACCATAGGGAATTTTGAAATATAGGATGGCAAGTAGTCATACATACAGGTGAAAGTTGGACATACGAGGTAAGTTCATCATTTTCATACCGTTATCGATATTGGGAGCCCTGTGTGGCTGTGATATGATATGATGTAAATATATATATATGTTGGCCCTGTGAGGTATTGTTGGTATTTCTGCGTGCGAGGTTTGAGATAGTAAGAAATGCGAGAGGAAACTACGCAAGAATTTTCCTAGAAATAAAAAGGGAAAACAATGAGGACTGTTACGAAAATAAGTAAAGCCGAGTGAGGAAGTGGCCAAAGATATGACGTGATCTATATGACAAGAATATAGAGGCAAGTGTGAAATGGAAAAGTGAGCTATAGAACGAATAAGAAAGACCTATCAAGCTCCGTGGGGAAAGTTTAGAATAAAGACTATATGATAACGGGAATGATAGCGGGCACCAGAGAAGGAGGAGTGAGTTGAGAGAAGGAAATAAGAAGAAAGCGAGATAACAGTGTAAGTAATTGGTCATGACGTTTATAGCCGATAACACGAGTAATATAAGCGACGGAACGGTGAAAGACCAAACTATAGAAAGGATGAGAAACGAGGTAGAATGAGTGTTAGAAAATGACCGGTACGATATGAATAAACTTGAATGAACAGAATATGTTTTAAAAATGAGAAAAGGATGATACAGAGGTGATGTGTTTCGAAGGATACAGAGGTAGCATAAGATTCCTCGTGTACATAGTAAAAGATAGACGTAGGCGGGATAAATGATAAGGAAATTCTAAAGGAAGCACCCAAGATAGGCGTAATTAATTAAGTACGAGTATGGAATGAAAGGGGAATATATAATTATGAATCTAAAGGCGTGGTACAATGACAAGGTGATAAGATAAGGCCATCATTAAAGTAAATTTGAGATGACTTGAGTAAGTTAGAAGTCGGTACTGAGCACACAACAAGGGTGAAAGGATATAAGGTATAAAGGAGTACTACGCGTACACGACTTCACCTCGAAAATAGTGGAATCCTTAAAGGACAAAGACGGTAGGCTTAAGGAGCAAATGATGTATTGTAGATCTATTAAAGGAAACGAGATGATATAGGTTGGGATAAAGATAATGTTACAAGAGGACTTTGGACACTTACCATCAGGATATAGGTGCTACATAATTGAGATTAGTTAATTATTGATTGGAGTAAGTGGAATGTGGCCTTGGATGAGTTGCTACGCTGGTAGTATTACTCAAGTACAGATTATCAAATGAGAGTTTGTACTATATATAGAGAGGTTCTTATCGCTTCGTGATTTTGTTAAGGTTTCGTACGTGGATAATCAAAGTTATAAATTATAAGGGAAAAGAAATAGATATGGTACAGTACCAAGTGGATTGAAAAGAGGGATCGGAGGAATTTGAGATTGGAAATAGGGAAATAGAGCAGAATATAAACGAAAAATGGTATAAGTACACCCTTAAGGGGGGAAGCGGGTAAGAGAAATGCAAGTATAAAATGAAAACAATTGACGCTGAAATATATTTGATATAGATGCTTACATTCCAATTGAGATCTCTTGTTGAAACAAGTTAGTAAGATGCGAAAGCCAGACGATAAATGGATAGAAGCTAGAATGGTATTTGAAGGTGTTGAAAATCATTTGTAAAAGGCCTTGAATGATATGCCATTAAAAAGTGGGTGCTTATAAGAAGAAAGAGTACGACAAGAGAATGGTAACGTGTAACTTAAGAGATATTATGAAGGATAGCAACGCTATACGGGATTCGAGGCTAAGATGTTTGCAATAGTGTTATTCGCTAATGATATTGCAACTTATAAGTAACAAAGGAAAATATAGAAAATCTATATATATAGCGATATATATATAAAAAAAAATATATAGTATGACGGATAGGCTACGAACGAGTTTTTAGTACGGATGAGTTATGTAAAGCATAATGAACCGGGAGAAGGAAAGACTATGGCGAGATTGGGTATATTTTATATAAGCTATACAAGAATAGTTATGCAAACTACAAATATTTGTATGCTAAGAATGAGACCAAGTGAGTACTTGATAAGGAGAGTAAGGATTTAGTAATAACAATGCGGTTGTGATATTTCGGATACATTAAGAAAAGATGTAAACATGGTTTAAGTTAAGTTACCGAGATAGAATTAATACTGACGGAAAATAGGACATGGCCATGGTTGAGTCGAAGGTTCATCCCGATACCGATTGTAAGATAAGAGAAGAGAAGGCAAGGTAAAGCATAAAGATTAGTGAAATAACGCTAAGGTATTTCTCGGGCTAATTTGAGCACCTTCGCATACTCTTGTAAAGGTTGCAACATAGTGTGTGACAGAAAAACTAAGAGTAGAACCTGAGTAAAGAGGCAATAGAAGAGTTTGAATTAAAGATAAAGAAATGACACGAGATAATGTGCCTAAAATGTTACAAGTTGGATTAAGGAAATGGTGAAATGGTATAAGCGAGACGATCGAACCCAAGTTCTTGGACGATGAATTTATAAGTCAAATCCAAAACTTCTTTCGAGTTATACCGGTGAATGATAGTTAAAGCACGAAACGACTATATAAAGTTATTATATGAGGGACTCAACACTACGATAGCCAACTCTAAGGATTGAGATTAAGAGCTAAGAAATAGGGTGACAGCTTAGGTCTTTTAAAGAAGTCGAGAAGTAATACATGAGGCTGGAGATCCCAGAATATGGATTTCATTACAGGCATACCTCGCACTCCACAGAAGTATGGTTCTATATGGGTTAATGTAGATAGGCTGACAAGATCAGCTCATTTTCATCCGATCGGGGCTACTATGTTCGGTGAGAATTTGTGTGAGGTTATATATCAAGGAAATGGTAAGACTTCATGGAGTTCCCCCCGCATCTATTATATCGGACGAGAGGAGCTCGGTTTACGGCTAACTTTTGGAGATCATTTCGAAGGATTGGGGACACAGGTGAGTCTTAGCACAACATTTCACTCTCAGACTGACGAACAGGCCGAGCGTACTATTTATGTTATATCCTGTATTTCGAGCAACGGGACAATATGGGTGAATTATGACAAGTTAGGAACAAGACCATTCCGGGATATGAAGTCGGGATTTTTAATCACGATTTTGTCTTAAAAATATAAGTGGTGTATGGCCTTATTGGTATGAAAGTATTAAGGAAACATTTGGGGCCAAAAATGAATTAAGGAAACTTGTAAATTATGGGAGTTAAGGGCTAAAGTGGCCGGCCACCTTAGTTGTGGGCCTTAGCCACATGGAATTATTTTACATGGAAATTTAAAAGATGACTAAGTCATCTTTCTCTTCATTTTTATCTTAGAGAAACATCAAGAAACTTGAAGAAAAAAAAGGAGCAAGCATTCGGCCATAGAGAGCAAATTTCAAGACCAAGAAATCTCTTCCAAAAAAATTGGTTCTTCTAGCAAAACAACTAATTCAAGGGTGCTTATTAACGTGGAGTCGTTGTTTGAATCAACAAGTCATCCGTTTTCACTCTTGGAGGCCTTAGTTGACGTGTGAAGTGAAGAAGAAAAGGTAAGGATTAATTCTCTTTTATGTGTTGTGAATGGTGTGGACATGTCGTAGTATGTAAATATGAATGAAATTCATGGAAATCTATGTATTGGAATCAAGCCGTGAACATGGTGGATGCATGGCTTGTGGCCGTGCATGTTCAATGTTGTGTAGAATTGATAGATTGAATTATATGTAGCATGTTTTCTTGTTGTTGTAGTGTGTTGAAATGAAGGGAATCACTTATATGTGTGGGTATGGAGATGGCCGAATATAGGCCATGGTTGGTGACAAATATGAATTAATGTTACTTAATGTTTTAGTTGTCGTCGTTGTAAATTCTATATCAATAATGAGCTTTTGGTGATCTAAGTTAATGTTGCAATGGTTGCGGGCTGTTTTGGAAGTCATTGTACTTGTAATGTAAATTTTGTAATTAAGAGGATGACATTGTGGATGCATGGATTGGTAGTATAATTTATGGAATTTGAAAGAAAGAAATGTGGGAGTAGTGTCCTCGGGTTTGGAGTGGAATTCGGGTGAGTTGGAACAATGTTTGGGTTGTTTGAAATATTGTATGAATTGCTTAAAGTGTTCTTGTATATGGTTTGAATGGGTTTGGATTGGTAATCGAACGTATAAACGTTGATATTAGTTTGAACGTAAGTGGTCGAAATGAGTATATTATGAATGTTGTTGGAATATTATGTATGTTGTTAAAAGTCGTGTAGAAAGAACTACTAATGTTGGAATGCATTGTGAATTGATTATTGATGTTGTAGTTTGATTGTTGGTTTGGTTGTTGTTGAAATTAGCCGAGTTGAAATCTCGGGGTTGGTGTATTTACAGGGGAAGTGCTGCCGAAATTTCTGTAGAATTTAATGTTCGTTTGGAATTGAGTGCCTAAAGGCTTATGGCTAATGTTAATATATTTGGTGCTATGTAGATCTTGGCGTACCCGAGACTTGAAGCTCGACTTAGCTTGCGAGCGGATAAGGTATGTAAGGCATCATTTTCTCTTCTTTGGCATGTCTTAGTACTACTAGGCTATGACCCGAGCCTCGGAGTAATTCCACTCTTAGAATCCGAGCCTAGATACGCACTTTATTCGTTCCTAAGACTTACTCTCTAATGTAACCAATTAAGGTTCTTATGTTCTCTAAAGATTGAATTTCAAAAGGTTTATAAAGAATTTTGCTACCAAAGAGGTTCCGAACTTCAAACGCTCGTAACTTTTGCCGATGAGCTCGGATCGCCCCGAAACATAATAAGTAATTTCATAAGACATAACATTCCCCTAACCCTCGTAGCCGGGCTCGGATGGGGTCGGCACCCGTCCGTGGGGCCCGCGGCTTTTTTATGCTTATCCTTAATGACCTTCGGAAAAATTTGATACTATTTTCACTTTGACTTCCGCATATGGATTTCTTACTTACTTAATGAGTTACGATTATGATTTTATGCATATGGTTACTCACGACTCCGCTCGTGCTTATGGTTATTACCTCGTTCACCGATTCCCGGGCCGATTATATTTCGTGCGCATTATGGTATATTCCGGTGTGATGCTGTGTTACGGTTCGCCGTGCTCCTCCTCGGAAGGCGGGGTTCCGTTTATATTTGGTGTTATCTTGTGTATGGTGTTATGGTTGGCTATGATGTGTTACGGGGATATGTCGGGTTACGGAGATATGAAACTCTACGGTGTGATGCTGTGGTATGGCGCCATCGACAGGCGGGCGACCACCGTTCTAAGAGCCTATGCATGACTTATATTTTAACTAAATATTTTGACATTTTGCATATCATATCTATTTTACATGTATTTTGTTATTATGGTTACGCCATTTTTGCTTTACATGCTCGGTACATATTAATGCGGACCCCCTTTCTTCGGGGGGCGTTTCATGCCGCAGTGCGCGCTCGGCTTGGTGATCCACATCTCTAGGACACCGATTACCTACCGAGAGTGCCCGCTTCGTCGGGCCTATATTTGGTATATATATACTTTTCGATGCATATGTATATATTTATTCGGGGGGGTACGACGGGGCACATCCCGTCATATGATTTTGTTACTCTGTTTAGAGGTACGTGGACATGTACGTAGGTAAGGCTATATACGTACGGACTATGTGTGTGTGTTTTATGTATTGGGCGGTCCGCCCCGCACGGCGGCTAGTCGGCTTGCCTTTGTGCGGTTTCGGAGATTACGTACATTATGACCTTTAAACTTATGTTACCTATGTTGATTATTTTGTGATAATCTGAGGCTATATGTGATTATGTATAATTATGCGATTTAGTATGCTAATTCTGGGTGTCGGGTACGTGTAAGTGTCCAACTCGGACATTAGTCACGGCCCACGGGGTTGGGTCGTGACAATTTAGACGCTAGGAGATTTGTTGTGGGCCTATGTCATTGAATTCAGATGTAGCTGGGGCGATCATCCGCCACTTATTGAGTTTGACTATAATAATAGCTACCATTCTAGCATCCAAATGGCACCGCATGAGGCTCTGTATGACAGGAAGTGCAGGTCTCCTATTGGCTGGTTTGATGTTGGAGAGACTAAGCTAATCGGCCCAGATATGATTCAGCAAGCCATTGATAAGGTAAAACTTATTCAGGAAAGGTTGTTAGCAGCTCAGAGTCGACAGAAGTCATATACAGATAATCGACGTCGACACTTAGAGTTCCAGATTGGCAACTGGGTATTCTTGAAAGTATCACCCATGAAGGGTGTTATGAGTTTCGGTAGGAAAGGGAAGCTAAGCCTGAGATACATTGGGCCTTGCTCGGATTGTCGTAGAGTAGGCCGGGTTGCCTACGAATTAGACCTACCTACCGATTTGGAAACGGTGCATCCGGTCTTCCACGTGTCAATGCTTCGCAAATGTATGGGCGATCCTTCCGAGTATTTCCCTTAGATGATATCTAGGTGACGGAGGTTATCCTACGAGGGCGGCGGCTATGGCTATCTTGGATCGTCGAGTGAGAAGGTTGCGTACTAAAGACGTGGCTTTCGTTAAAGTATTGTGGCGGAACAATAACAGGAAGGAGATGACCTGGGAAGCCGAAGAGGATATGGAGAATAAGTATCCCTACTTGTTTCCTATGCCTACAGGTAATCTAAACTCTCAAATTGGTCATATTGATGGATAAAGGAACTGTATGAGATAGTTATAAAAAAGACTCCCCCGAAGTCCCTGTAAGACCTGGTGAGACTAGTTTAACATTCGAGGACGAATGTTCTAAAGGGGGGAAGGATGTTATATCCCGTATTTTTAAACATTGGGATATTTTAAAGTTAATCGCGACAAAAAGTCAGGACAAGACTATTTTGGGATCCGAGGTAGAGACTTTTAACCTCCGATTTTGTTTTAATGCACAAAGTGCTTATAAATTTTATTTGGTATAGAAATATTATTGGAGATTAGGAATTAATTAACCATGATTAGATTATTAAGTGGGATTAACAACTTAATTACTTCATTAATAGGCCATTAGTGGCCGTGTGGAGCCCC
>NW_026721062.1:0-8649 GCF_029784015.1 Lycium ferocissimum
GATTATAAATAAAGGGGGAAACAACCTAGATAAGATGTAGTATGGTAAGGTGTATATATACATATATATGAAATCAAAATCAAGGTGAGAAATGACAGGTGGAAGATGGTACAGGCAAAACCCTTAAAAGGGGGGGGGGGAGCGAGTAAAAGAGAATACAAGTAAGGAGATTGAGCGGTAAATCCTAAGATGTGATAGATAGGCATAATGAGCGATGATAGTAACGATGTTAAGAAATGCTTATGATCTTATATGTATATGTGCCTATATACGACTATTATGGAAACCTTGAGCTTGTATGACCAGGTAGAGTACGATATATGTTATGGCCCGTACTTTGTACGTTTGGATATTTCGAAGGTCGTCGCGGAAAGTTAAGGGCGAGACCATCTTCAGAATTATTTTAATGTGTAAGTAGGTTAGTGAAAAATGTTTATGGACGGTGGGTAGTGGAAAATATTAGAGAGGCTAAGGGCGGAAAGAGAGAAATTTGCAAAATGGGTTATGAAAAATAATGCGGAAGACTTGGGGCAAAATGGTAATATTGAGAAAAGTCGAGGGGCAAAATGGGAATTTCACATAAGGGGTCAAGAATATTCTAAAAGGGCCACTAATGGCCATGTGACAAAAAAAAAAAAAAAAGAAAAGATGACAACAAAATAATAAGTCATCTTTTGAAATAAAAGGAAAATGGAAGAAAAAATCAGAGAGGGGCATGTGCCCCTCACATATGCAAGTTGGATGGATATATATAAGAGAAGAGTATTCATCTTTCATTAAGAAAGAAAGAACAACAAGAAAAAACAAGAGAAAAAGAAAGGAGGGGGTTCGGCCCTATGCTCCAAAAATCCACCCTCAAAAATCTTGCCTCTAAAATTATTCTCTCTTGATATTCCTACCAATTCAAGGTCCCTCTACAACGTGGTGCAATTATTTCGGAAGATAACCCGTTGGTTTTGTCGTTTGGATGAATTGGTGAAGTGAAGAAACCTTGGAAAGGAAGGTAAGAATTCACCCTTCTATTTATGTTATGAAGGTTTGGTTGTGTTGTGGTATAAGGAAATAAGTAGAAATTATGAGAATATGGAAGTTAGCATGGTGATTGTGTGTGCAAGCATGTGGCCGTGTATATGTATTAGTGTATAATGTGATTATGTTGAATTTTATGTTAAATTCTAGTTGTGGTTATTGTGGAGTTTGTATTGGAAGTGAAAGTAAAACGAAAATGGGATGTAGTTGAAACTTGGCATGTGGCCGTGGCCTATAGTGTAGGAGGTAGATGGAATTATTTTGTTTAACATGTTAGTTGCGTCGTCATGATCGTTGTAATGTAAATGGAGTATGTATGGGTTAAGATTTGCATGGAAATAAGATGTAGAGAATTACGTCACGCATTAATGTGATTTTATGATATTAAGATAATGAAGTTGTTTGAGTGTAGATTGTGGTTGTGGGTAATGAATTAGTGTGTAGAAAATGTGTTGGAATGATTTGGGGGCATATATAAGAAGTTTGGATAGAATATGGAATTGTCGAATATTGAAGGTAAGGTTTGAAATATTCTTGGCTTGTGTTTGAATGATTTTAAATTAGTATGTGGGTATGGATATATTGATATTGATTTGAAATTGTAGTCGGAATGCAAACCGGCATCGCATTATGTCGAAAAGTAAACTAGTTATGTCATGTTGTGGTTTGTAGTGATTGTTGATGTTCTCGGTGTTGTTGTTGGGTTGTTGACTACTTTGAGCCGAGTTGAATCTCGAGGTGTCATGTTTATATAGGGGAAGTCTTTGCCGAAATTTCGGTAGCAGGATAGAAAAAACCAAAGATTGAAATGTCACTGCATGAATAGTAAGCGGTAAAGATGACCATTTGCGCATTTTTGACGAAATGGGATTGGAGTTTTGGCAAGCGTAAAGGACAAGAAAGGCATGTAAAGTTACCCCTATTCTTTCTTTGGCACGCCCTAGATGTACTAGGTTTGAATTCGGACCTCGGGGGACAACTCCACTCTTCGGAATCCGCATTCAAAAATCCGTCCTTTTCTTTCGGTAGGAATTGAATTAGTTAGGTTGTGAATGACTAGAAAGTGATCTAAACCTCTCCCAACTTTTGTAAATAAAATCCTGCCTTAAAATCCTCGTAAATGATATTATGAAGTTGAACATGTATTTTACGTCGCCACCTCAATTGACCGAGGTGGGCCCACTATTTCCGATTTTCCCTCTTTGTATTTACGATTTGTCTTCGGGCGGCATTTAAGTGAATGTTTTAGCTACTAAATAAAAATCATTTTAAATATTCTATTAAGTCCTATGAAACGCTTTGATACGTACTTTGACTCCGAATGATGCTCGACATAATCCGGATGTCTCGAAAGGTACGTACTATGACTCCGTCCGATTTCATTGATCCGATTTGTCATTTGATACGCCTCATCGAGTCTCCGGATATATATATATATTTATTTTGATTGCATTGTTTCTCACTTCTCCGCTCGTGGATGCCTCTAATGTTTCCCCACTGAGCCGGGCACGGTGATATGTTCTCAAGCGTACTTCTCGCATTGTTCGCGCCCGTGTGAGGGGCAGGTATTACATCGCATATGGGTTACGGTGTATGATGTATATGTACGTATATTCGATATCTCGATTATGTGTGGTGACGTGGCCACTTGGTATGTTATGATTTGTTTCGGAGATATTTCTACTTGAAGTATGATGTGTTTTGGCGGGGACAGAAGGGAGCGCCGTTCGTTCACCGAGTCCCATAGCGGGCCGGCTTTTGCATATGTTTTCTGCATGCATTACGTATGATTTCTCGGTACGCATTTTTGATTAGCTATGCATCTCGGTTCGTTCCGCACATTCCCGTTCGATTTTAGTTTTGTCTATTACATTTTCTCGCTTTACATATTCAGTACATTCCCGTCCGACCCCTTTCTTCGGGGGGCTGCGTTTCGTGCTCGCAGGTGCGTACGATCAGTTTGTGGAGCCGTTGCTTAGGTTATCTACTCAAATTGACCCGAAGTGCTCCTTTGTCCGGAGCCGTGTTTTGGTATAAGATTTTTCGTCGCATGTGTACGTATTTATTGGGTACGGCGGGGCCATCGTCCCGTCATATGATTATGTTTTGTTCAGAGGTACGTAGACATGTGGTGTGGGTTCTGTATATGTTTCGTGAGATTTGCGTACGTTTAGAGTTTATCCGTGTTTGTAGACGGCCCCATCGGCCTTCGCGCGTCATGTCCCCGAACTGCGGTAAATTATTATTTAGGTTTATCTTCCATACTTTGTTAATTTAGTTAAGGTACGTACGAGTGCCCAACTAGGGCACGTGTCGCGTCCTACGGAGTTGGGTCGTGACAATATATGTGTATGAATATGTATACATAATGATGAGCACGCACTACAATAGTTAGGTACGGATGACCCTAGGCCTAGGCCGGGCCAAGTATGTGAAGTACCGAGTCTTCGTAGTCGGGTATGTTATGTAGATATTATGTACACGCTATGTAAGTGCTAAGTACACGAATATGTTAAGCATGTGTGATATATACGATATGTGAACGATACGAATATGAGTACAAATATGTTACGAATATAGAATTGCGATGAATATGAGTATGTAAATGAATGTGATCATGAATGTGAGATATGGCTATGAACACAAAATGTGTATGGATGTGGATATACGTATATGTATAGGTGTATACGTACATGAATCGACTCAAGAGCGGTGATGTGACTTGCAAGCAATTATACGACGCTAATGAAACCAAGCGAGATAGAGTTGCAAACCATGTAAGGTTTGATGCCATTATGGGGTAAGAAAGGGGAATGCATTAAATGAAGTGTAATAATTAGAGTATCTGAACACCCCTATTTCCATCATTTCTCAGATATTATGTCCCTTATTTGTGAAACAAAATATTGGACCCTACGAGATAATCTGCACTTATTTTAGCCCGAAAGAGCTATATGAGGGAATACTGGGATGATACGGTAGGTATGCTTTTCTTTTATGCATAGATGTCGTGTATGGCCAATCCACATTGTTGATTGTATTGTGGCCCTGTGAGGCAATGATATTATGGGCTATTGGGACGAGTGGTGATAGTCCGTATTACGAGTGGAAAATCAGGCAAAATTTTTCTAGAACCGAAGTGTCGAACATTCGAGGACGAATGTTCCAAAGAAGAGGAAGAATGTGACACCTCGGAATCTTTCCGTACGTAGTGTGTGTAGATCGATGAAGAGCTTGAGTATATGATGTGTTGATAAGTCGGGAATGGCCAATCATGAATTTTGTGGAAATAATAAAGTTGCGAAAATTTCCAGCCGGTTGTCGTATAGTGCACAATACGGCCTGCGAAATGAGTGATTCCTTGACTGTGATATAGTGCGTATCGTCCTCCCAACTTGCCAAAAATCTCGAGTTACGTTAAGTGTTGGAAATGGTTAAACACGACCCAAGATACGGACCGTAAACCTTGGTTTACGGACGTAAACCAGTCGTAAACCGCCGGGTCCTTCAGCCAAACTTCTGTTTTCCTTTATGTCTTAAATACGTGCATGGAGGACGGATCAAACTAGTATGGGTCCGTAACCGTGGTTTGATTACGACCTTGTACGGTAAACGTTCATTAAAAACTAAAAATCAGCTTTTGTGATTTATATAAGGGACCTCATTTCATTTCATTTTCATTTCATCTCCCACCTCCTCCATTCAAGAAACCTCTAGAGTGTTCTAAACACTTCATCCATGAGAAGACAAGAGAAATCAAAGATCATCAACTAGAAATAGAGTGAAACAAGTGGAAGAAACTTCATCAAAGTTATTCAACCTAAGAAATTCCAAGAGAGAGAAAGTAGGGTTTTGGTGGAAGGGTGAATTGTTACCCAAGGCTTGTTCCTCAATCACCCAAGGTATGTTTTATGGTATTTTCATGATGTTAAGGGTATTATAAAGTAGAAACACTTGAATTACAAAAGAATACATGAAATGGTTAGATATGGAAGAATAAGGTCATCTGAAATAGTAGTTGGATTGAATCATGGAAATGGATGTGTCAATGTTATGAATGAGTTATAAATGACATTTAGAACATGAAATAAGCATTGGATATGAAAGAATACGACGATGGATTTTTAATCATAATTATGGAGAACTGGTATGAAATTATGAAACGCGAATAAGGCGAATGAATGACGATTGTTATTAGTAATATTTATGATCATGGTAGGAATGGTTGAGGGTTGATATGGAATATGGCGGAAAAGTAGTATAAACAAAGGGAACGCTGTCCGATTTTCCTTAGCCTTAAGAAGTACGTTCTTGTAATTGATTAGCTAATGTTGATACGAATTCCATTGAAGGTAAACGAGTGCATTAAAGGAGAATGAGCAAGCGATTGAATAGCTAAACGACGGAGGTATGTAAGGCTCAACCTTTCTTTCTAAGGCATGACTCTATGGTATGAATCCTCCTACCTTTCTATAATTTCTATATATACATATATGCATATGTCGAAAACGATAAAGAGCTCACATGAGCTGGACTGAGAAGTACGACATGAATGTGATGATGAGTCGAGTCTAGAAATCCTAAAGTTACGATATAAGACTCCTATAAAGTAACGACCTTCATATGACTCCTCGCCATTGATCCTTGTCGATAAAACTATCTTATGATGATTAGTCTCTTTCCCTTTAAGGCATGATTTCCTCCGTCTCTACGAATCTCCTAAATTCCAAAGAGCCAAGAGCCTAGGTTATAAATAGCCATACGAGAGAAAGACAGGAGATGTATTATAAGTACGATAGTAACGACGATGAGCCTACCACTATAGGGAGCTATACCCGTATGAGATAAGAGAGAGAGATAAGGCCCGGGCACGGTAATTGACGACGATAAGTTAAATCTAAAGAGTCCTAGAATGAAAAGTGACGGCCATGAAGTCAAAGGTCCTAAGCATGGTTCTATTAGTGCTCCTCCTTATATGCTCTCGCCTTAAAATATTAGTTCCTTCAAGGCAAGACATGACGATTCGATTACTCCATAACGTAATCGGGGTTCCACGACCTTACGTCACCCCGACACGACTATCGATGCTTATGAGTTCTAATATATGATATGATGATTCTGTTTACCGAGTCCCTCGCTGGAGGGCCGGGACGCGTTGTATGTTATATATATATATATATACACGTACTCTGGAATATGATCAGGAGTATCGGAGCCGGTGGTGGGGCAAACCCAATGGTGGGGCAAACCCAGTGGTGGGGCAAACCCAATGATGAGGCAAAATTTCACATTGGTTTAGGCAAATCCCACATTGGTTTAGGCAAATCCCACATTGGTTTAGGCGAATCTCACATTGGTTTAGGCGAATCCCACATCGGTAATGTCAACTCATATGATATGTTCTACTTTCCATATACATGAGAGTGTAAATGTTTTCCAAAAAGAAAGCTAAGCATTTTGGCATTCGACGGTTTTATTTGTCTTCCGTACAGCTTATGTATGATATGACGATGCTTATATGATATGACGATGTAGGTATAATGTGATAATGTATGTACAATATGATGAGGTATGTATGACAAATCGAGGCATACACTGTAGTAGCTTGTATGATATGTGTGTGTAGTATATGCATAAAATGTATCCAGTCGAAGTTTATATCCTTGTCCTGTGCCATTATGACTTCCCTGTTATATTTATTTCATTCATGCTTTACATACTCAGTACAATATTCGTATGTGGACGTCCTTTCCTTGGACGTTGTGTTCATGCCCACAGTAGGCGGGGTGTGGTCTTTGATCCTTAGAGCTTGTGTAGTCGTTGTGAGCACTCCATCATCCGGAGGTGCTATTGATTATTCTTTTGGTGTATATTTGTCTATATTCATATTTTGGGCATGATGGGGTCCTGTCCCGTCTATGTGTCTAGTATTCCAGTAGAGGCTCGTAGATACTCATGTGTGGGTCTTATGGTCTTACGGTTTTCATGTATATGTATGTATGTATGTGTATATTTAAATCATTTTGACAGTCGATGAGCACATGATTATAAAAGTAAGGATGTTTCAAATGATGATATACTTTCAAAGTTTCAAGCAAATGTTATGAATAAGAGCATGTAGGTACTAGGGAGAGTGGTGTTCGGTGGTTAGCCCCGGATGCCCGTCGCGGCCCGTAGGTCGGGTCGTGACAATAGAACCCTCTACAAACTTATCAAAGCAATCCGAGGCCGCCTATGAAAGTTACGGACATTATTCATTATAGAATCCTTTAGGAATAGGATCTGTCACATCCTAATTTCTGATAGGGCGTGATGGGCACCCGACCCTTGCTTAGGGCCGAGCGAACCCGCTGACTCTCGTGTTACTCATAATCATACTGGGCCCTTAAACCATGAAATGAATGCATAATGGAAGCTTTTCAAAGAACAACATATTTTTCATCTTTCTCAAATCGAATAAAATCTGTAATATAATGCATAATGATACATCGGCTTACGGAGCCACTTACAAAACTGACATATTATATACATGACTCCGTCTGCAAAGTCTATAACATGACCCAAGATACCATATCATAAACACTGCGACTCGACACTCCAGGAGGAAATGGAGCTCGCCAATCCAGCTGGGACATCTTTTTGCTAATATCCTCTACTCATCTGTGTGTGTACACATGGCATGAAACGCAACCCCCGAAAAAAGGGGTCGGTACGGAATATGTGCGAGCATGTAAAGATGAAATACGGTAGACGGAATCATGCGAAATAAGAAGTATAGAAAATTATAAGGCATGCACTCGTGAAACATAAATCGTACGTGTCAATATCATAGTCAATTCATTATGGAACTTAAGCTCGTCACGACCTAACCCCCGCGGGCCGGTGACTAGATGCCCGATCCGGGCACCCAAACATACCTATCAAAACGCTATCTCAACACATAACGAACGAGACCAAGTATCGACGAGAGCGGGGCAAAGGGGCTATCCCAGAAATTTAAATAATTTCCCGAAAGAATTTCGGCGAGTTTCCTTTGTTTTATGGGCTAACCAAAATAGCTTGCTGCACACGGAAAGAAATACAACAACAAAGGCCACACGGGGCCAACAAAATATCATATACGTAAGCGGACCGGCCGCGCGGCGATGGGATGCGCCCGGCACACAATCTGAAACACAATCTCATACGGAAGTAGGCACACCCGCACAAATGTCCACGGACACTCTGAACGGGGACGAGGACGAGAATCATATGACGGGACGGGGCCGTGCGTGCCCAAATAATCCCGAATGTACATAAGGATAAACATGATATATACCAAAATGTACGCTCCGGATCGAAGGGAGCAATCCAATATAGCGAGAGAGTGTGGCCTACGGTGGAGGATCACCAACGTACGCTACTGCGGGCATGAACGCGACCCTCGAGGAAAAGGGGGTCGGTCGAAAGAAGTGCGAGTATGTAAAGCCTAGGAAATGAAATCCGAACCACGAGGACAAAATAAAGATACGGAGAAAATATCGGATTAATATAACAAAATCGTATTTAAAAGCATATGTCATAATGCAAATCAAAATCATTAACGCCGGGAAAAGTGGCCCCGCTCCCCCCACCCCGGGC
>NW_026721063.1:0-9275 GCF_029784015.1 Lycium ferocissimum
GATTTCCGAAAACCTTTCATGATTATATTTATGTTATGAATTAAGGGCCCAGTATGATTATGAGTGTTACGAGAGTCAGCGGGTTCGCTCGGCCCTACGTAAGGGTCGGGTGCCCATCACACCCTATCGGATTAAGGGTGTGACACCTTTGTCGTTTAGCTATTCTATTGCTTGCTCGTTTTTCCTTCAATGCCCAAGTCTTTACCTTCAAGGGAGTTTGTATCGACATTAGCTAAATAATTATAAGAACGTGCTTACTAAAGCTAGAGAAAATTGGGCAGCATTTCCTTTGTTTATACGACTTCCTCCATATTCCATATCAACTCCCAAACATTCATAACAACAATCACAATATTGTACACAACATTCACCATTCATTTGCATTATCCACATTTCATAATTTCACTTCAAATTTTTCATAATCATGGTCATAGTTCACTATCGCGTTCCTTCACATATAATACTCATTCCATGTTCTAAATGTCATTCATAACATATTCATAATCACAACATATCAATATCCGCAATTCAATCCAAGCTTCTATTAAAAAATGACACTATTGCCAGATTTATGACCCATTTCCTATGTCCTTCTATAATCCAAGTGTTTCAACTTTTCACTACTTCAAACAACATGAAAAGATCATAAAACTTACCTTAGATAGTGTAGGAACCAGCCTTGAGTGGCAATACTCTCCTTGCCCCAAAACCCTAATTCACTTTTCTTGGGATTCCTTGTCTTAGATGACTTTAATGTGTTTCTAACTCTTGATTTTTGTTGGTTTGATGAAGTTGATCATCAATTTCCTTTGTGTTCTTGTGGATGAAGAGTGGAGAATATTCTAGAGGTTTCTTGAGTTGTGTAGGAGAGAAATGAAATGAACTTGGGTCCCTTTTATGATTTTAAAACCTATCCCGACCATGATCTACGCACCAACATACGGTCCGTATAATTTATACTGACCGTATGTCTGGCCGTAGATCTGGTCTAGTGTGAGGTGCTCTTCTGGGCTGATTATACGGCCAGTATGTTGGGCCGTAAATGCCCATTTGTTCCGAAATCATTCTCGTCGACTCGTTTGATCTCCGATCCTTATGGAACCTTCTTAACACTTGTTTAACACCTCAATACCAATCTAAGGGACGTCATAAATCTTCTCCAAAGCATCATTAGAACGTCATTAACTCGATACTCGCAATTCTTGTCCGACACACAACCTATGTCTTGCTTTCCTTAACAACTTTCTTTCCTTATCTTAAATGCCTTTGAAAACTCGTTTAGGGTCATCAAATGCCATTTCTTACTTATCAAAACATCGTATACTTCATGCCCTTCATTAGTCCATTCACTGTACGCTAACGGGAAATTTTTGAGGTGTAACATTCTTCCCCCCTTTTGGAACATTCGTCCCCGAATGTTAAGTCATCGGGAATTCTATAAAAATTTCGCCAGAGTTTTCCCTGTAATATGGCACTACCATCCTGTTACAACAACCCATAATAACGCTGCCTCACAGGGCCACAACACAATAGCAATATAAATTGGCCACACACGACCCATGCGCATAAAAAAAGAAAACATACATACCTCATAATCTCAATGTCTCATCATGGATCTCTTTCGGGGGCTGAAACAAATGCGGGTATGTGGACTTCATCTTCTCTTCCGCCTCCCAAGTCATCTCTTCTCGATTGTTAATTCGCCACAAGACTTTAACTGAGGCCACTTCCTTGTTTCGAAGTCTTCGTACTTGCCTGTCTAATATGGCAATGGGTACTTCTTCATAAACTAGATTTTCTGTCACTTGAACATCACCTATTGGAACAATCTTCGTAGGATCTCCAACACACTTGCGGATCATTGAGACATGAAAAATTGGATGGACTAATTCAAGTTCTAAAGGTAAGTCCAATTCATAAGCTACTTGACCCACCTTGCGGATAATCTTATAGGGTCCAATATATCGAGGACTTAACTTCCTTTTCTTACCAAATCTCATAACCCCTTTCATTGGTGATACCTTCAAGAACACCCAATCATCAATTTGAAATTCTAAGTCTCATCGGCGGTTGTCCGCATAAGATTTTTGGCGACTTTGGGCTGTCAACAATCGATCTCGGATCACCTTGACTTTTTCCACTGCTTGTTGGATCAACTCAGGGCCTATTAACTGTACTTCTCCTATTTCAAACCATCCAATTGGAGATCTGCACTTCCTTCCATATAAAGCTTCATACAGAGCCATTTGGATACTGGAATGGTAGCTATTGTTATATGCAAACTCGATAAGGGGTAAGTGGTCATCCCAACTACCACCCAACTCTAGAACACATGCTCGTAGCATATCCTCCAAGGTCTGAATAGTACGTTCGGCTTGTCCATCGATCTGCGAATGAAATTCTGTGCTAAGCTTTACTTTAGTACCTAAACCTTCTTGGAAAGATTTCCAGAACTTGGCTGTAAATTGCGCTCCTCTATCTGTGACAATGGATACCGAAATACCATGGAGTCGCATAATCTCCTTGAGATACAACCTTGCATAATCTTCCGGCGAGTAGGTGGTTCGATTGGAAGAAAATGAGAAATTTTGCTTTCGTAAGTACTGTCCATGATCACCCATATAGAATCATACTTACCTCGGGAACGGGGTAACACAATAAAATCCATATTGATCACTTCCCATTTCAAGTAGGAATTTCCATCTCTTACAATAATCCTCCTGGCTTTTGATGTTCGATCTTTACTTGCTGGCAATTGGACATTGAGCTACAAATTCTGCTATATCTCTCTTCATGCCTTCCCACCAATATAGCAGCTTGAGATCATGATACATCTTTGTCGTTCCTGGATGAATAGAATACCGAGAATAGTGAGCTTCTTCTAAAATTCGGCGGCGTAATTCTGCAACATTCGAAACACATAGCCTGCCTCGGTATCTAAGAATTTCATCTATAGAAATTTCAAATGGGGACTTCTCCTTTCCATGAAATGTATCTCTATAATGGATCAATTGAGGTTCTTCATATTGCCGCTCTTTTACTTCCATGTTCAAGGACGAAACTGTGGGATCACTAGCGCTAGCTCCTGCACCACCTGAATCAATTAGACGTACTCCAAGATTAGCTAGTTGATGGAGCTCATGAATCAACTCTTTCTTCTCCAAAGGAATTTCACATAGGCTGCCCATTGATCGGCGGCTAAGCACATCGGCTACTACATTTACCTTTCCGGGGTGGTATAAAATATTCACATCATAATCTTTCAATAATTCTAACCACCGCCGCTACCGCAAATTCAACTCCTTCTGTTTGAAAATGTATTGAAGACTCTTATGATTTGTATAGATATCAACATGCACACCATACAAGTAATGTCTCCACATTTTTAATGCATGAATGACTGCAGCTAATTCGAGATCATGAGTTGGGTAATTCTTTTCATATTTTCGCAGCTGTCTCGAAGCATAAGTAATGACTTACCGTGCTGCATCAATACACATCCTAACCCAACACCGGAAGCATCACAGTACACTATATAACCATCTGGCCCTTCTAGGAGTGTTAAGACTGGAACTGAGGTTAATCTGCCCTTCAACTCTTTGAAGCTATGCTCACAAGCATCATTCCAATGAAATTTAGCTGACTTCTGGGTTATCTTCGTCAATGGGGCCGAAAAAAATGAAAAGCCCTCTACGAATCTTTTATAATAACCTGCCAATCCCAGAAAGCTACGAACTTCTGTAGGCGTCGTAGGCCTTGGCCAAGTTTTCACAGCTTCAATTTTCTGAGTATCAACTCTAATGCCATCGTCTGAAATAACATGACCCAGAAATGTCACGAAATTCAGCCAAAACTCGCACTTTGAAAATTTTGCATACAATTCTCGAGTTCGAAGAATTCCAAGAACAATACATAAATGGTCTGCATGTTCTGATTCTGTGCGAGAGTATACCAGAATGTCATCAATGAATACTATTACAAACAGATCCAAGAGAGGCCTGAGTACATTATTCATTAGATTCATGAACACTGCAGGAGCATTAGTTAACCCAAATGACATCACCCGAAATTCATAATGGCCATATCTCATTCTGAAAGCTGTCTTGGGAATATATTCTTCTCTAACTCTCACTTGATGATAACCCGACCTCAAGTCTATTTTGGAAAACCACTTGGCACCTTGTAATTGATCAAATAAATCATCAATTCTTGGAAGAGGATATTTGTTCTTGATCGTCACCTTATTCAACTGCCTGTAATCAATGCACATTCGTAGGGAACCATCTTTCTTTCTTACAAATAGGAGTGGTACTCCCCACGGTGACGAACTGGGTCTAATAAACTCCTTCTCAAGCAAATCTTTCAACTGTGCCTTTAGCTCTTTCAATTCTGCCAGAGCCATGCGGTAGGGAGGAATAGAAATAGGCTTGGTATCCGAAAATACATCAAGGGCGAAATCAATTTCTCTTTCTGGAGGAAGGCCTAGAAGTTCATCTGGAAATACATTCGGAAACTCATTCACTACCGGAATAGATTGGAAAGTTGGCGACTTTGCTTCAGTATCATGAACTCGGACTAAATGATAAATATAGCCCTTAACTATCATCTTTCTTGCCTTAAGGTAGGAAATAAACCTACCTCTTGGAGATCTTTGTGTTACCCTTCCATTCAAGCACGGGCTCTCCCGGAAATTGAAATCGAACTACTTTCATTCGACAATTGATGTGGCGTGATTTTACGCCACAACCGATGCTTTTCGGCTATAAGTTTTACTTGTTTTTAAGCAAGTCTACGTGATTTTACGTGCTTTTTATTGGATTTCTGGTATTAAGTGGTTTGATGGCAAAAGTTGAAGAAGTGGAGAAAATAACATAGTCACTGAAGAGGCAGTTTGACGGAGAAATTGGACGGGCCGCAAAACTTTATACGGACCGTCAAATAGACCGTATAACGGTCACAGTGAGCAATGATCGACGAGCCATTCCTGCAGAACAATTATACGGACCGCAGAATATTTGACGGTCCGTTAAAATGGATCGTGAAAAATGCTGAAGAATATTTGATGGATGGAAGGAAGGAATTTGACGGTCCGCATAACTGTTTTGCGAACCGTATAATGGATCATAGACTGAACCCGACGGGCAATTGCGTCTTTTCACTTCTTACGATTTAGGGCCTTATAAATACCTGTTATAGGTTTCGTATTCAATACAGAACTCAGTTTTATTTTCCGTAGTATTAGCTATTCATAGTTTTGAAGTCTTTTGGAGATTACAAACAATTGCAATTAAATTCTCTTCAATTCCAAGCAATCAATTGTAAGCATTATGATTTCTATTACTTCTTAATGTTCTTCTCCTTCTATGAGTAGCTAATGTCCCTTACTAGGGTTGTGAACCCAATTGATGGATGTTTTGTGATTGGGTTTGTGATTGATATACAGATAATGGATTATTAGGGTTTGTTTATTCTGCATTCTTCATTCATAATTAATGGTTGCAAACATTGATTAAAGCCATAAACCTTGATTTATTTGGGAAAATAATTAGGGTTGGTAAGAATAAACAACAAGGACTCAAAGCTTTAAACTTTGCTTAATAAATTCACTTAGGAATAAGGAGAATTTACTTGGCATGATTAATCGTTCTTCATAGTTACTTTCTTATATTTAGGAAAATCATAGAAAGAAATAATCTTTATTTATTTGGAAATAGTAGAGATTAAGTGCATTCATATAATGAACCATTAGAAGTATATCAAGATCAATACCCATGATCATACACTCTATCTAAAGGGGACACAACCTTAGTTTCTTTTACCATAAATTACCACAAAAGCAATAGTTAGCAATTAGTTACTAAAAACCCAACTTTTACCAAAATCATCGGATTAAGACATTAGACCTAAACATAGCATTCTACGACTTTAGTAACCTTTTCACACCATATTCCCTGTGGGATTCGACCCCAACCTTGTTGGGTTACTATATTTGACAACGTCCGCGTTATACCATTAATAGGTGTAATTTGAGCGTATCAAATTTTGGCGCCGCTGCCGGGGAATACGGTTTTGAAATTACTAAATAGTGTTTGCTTTATTGAAGTCTTTTGCTTATTCCATCACACCTTGTTTGCTACTCTGTGTAAACCAGGTGAACATGAATCAGAATCAGCAAAATCAACGTCTTTGGTAACCAGGGGAATCGGTTGAACAATCAGGCGAATGATTCAGATGATTAGAATGTTTTCTCTGATCTTGTTCCAGAGGAGGACTACGCATCTGCTATTTTTTAGCCTCGAGTTGGAGCCACTACTGTGAAAATTGACTTCTCCCTATACCAGTTATTAAAGCTTGAGGGATACTTTCGGAACTCTATCGAGAATGACCCTCAACGTCATTTGCAGAATTTTGTGGATGTGTGTGCTAATCACATCCAGAACAACGTTCCACAAGAGGCTATTCGTTTGAGGTTATTCAAATATTCCTTATATTTGGAGAGGCAAGAACATGGTTTGAGAAGTTGTCCCGAAATTCGATTACTTCGTAGGCGAGAGATGGTGTTGCTTTTCTCACAAAATGGTACGCCCCTAGCAAGAAGGCTGAAATTCGTGACAAGATCTATGAATTTAAGCAGCGACCGAGGGAACAACTATATGAAGCGTGGAGAGATTCAAGGAGTATTTGCAGAAGAGCCCAAATCATGATTTTCTGGATAACATACTAATGGAGAAGTTCTACCGAGGGTTAGATCCAGTGACGCAGTCAGTTGCTAACAATGCAGTCGATGGTTGTTTCATGAACAAATCTTATAGACGGGTGACCAACATACTTAACAAGATGACGACTCATAATTAGGCTTGGCACTCAAACAATCTTTGATGTGGTACCGTTTGGTAATGCTATGATCTAGAATATATTGAAGGAGAATCAAGATACCCAGCAAACATTGGCAAAACTTGCAACAAATATTTTCTTGCTGACGAAGAAGTTTGATGAATCCCAGATCAAGAAGGTCAATGTTTGTGAGGAAGATACAGTTTTACCAAAAGGGATGTACCATACTCAAGATAGTCCATTCCATGATAGGCCTCCGTGCAGGTTGAAGTTGCTAATTATGTTAATAACTCTCAAGGGGGTTACCAGAGACATAACTACCAAGGTGGTTATCAGAGTCAGAATCAATGGAGACCTCGGCAAAGGTCGGGTGCTTACAACAACTGCGGGAACTACAACAATAATTATGGTGGTGCGAACCAAGGAGCTACAACAACAGTAACAATTTTGGGAACAAGAGTTTCAATCATTATATACCACCGAAAGGGAAGTCAACAGAGCAAGGTAGTTCGAAGGTTGAATCAATGCTTGAGAAGATTCTGGCAAATCAGTCTAAGTGCGAGAGAACTTTATACTGGGGGACAGAGACAGTGGGTTCCCATATAGTAGCTATTCAGAAGCTCGAGTCACAGATGAGGGATATTTCTAGAGAGCAGCACCCTCCTAAAAAGGGAGGACTTTCGAGTGACACTATTCCAAATCCAAAGAATGGGGGAGGCGGTGTAGACCGTGTGTTTGCCATCACTACTAGGAGTGGTAAAATACTCCGGACCTGGATGAGAAGGTGATTGATCTTGAGCCGATAGATGAAGATGATGAGGTGCAGTCTGAAGCACCCATTATTGTTGATGAGAATGCTACTGACAAGAAGGTTGCTGATATTCCGGAGATAGTGAAGGATGCTGATAACACAAGCAAGCAGACTGTGAAAGGGGCTCTCCGCCCTTTGACTCAGCTGTTCAAGGCTAAACCTCCTTTTCCCCAGAGGTTGGTAAAGAAGAAGGAGGATGCTAAGTGTCACACCCCAATCTTGATTAGGGTGTGATGGGCACCCGACCCTTACCTAGGGCCGAGCGAACCCTCTGACTCTTATTCCATGCGTAAATTTTTTTTTCCTCTAAGTCAAATACATATGACAAATCTTACTAAAATATTCTTTTGTTGCTTTCCGAGCAATTCGAATTTGTTGTATATAACTTTGTATCATAATACAAACCGACACTTTGGCCTATGAAGCCAGCGAGGACCAACTTCGGTACCCACGACTCTACGTACCGCAAAGTCTCTAGCGTAATCGGAAATCACGGCACGTGTACTCGACTCGGCTACACTCCGGGCCAAATGGAGCTTGCCAACTTCATTTGGAACATCTTCTATCCGGCTTTTATCCGTGCGGGTGTACTGTGTGGCATGAACGCCCCCGAAGAAGGGTCGGTACGAGCAATGTCGAGTATGTAAGACGTGAACGGTAACAACATAGTAAGAGCGTGGAGCATATCATATAAAGAGAGTATTCGGTACACATGAGACATATCATGGGAAGGCATGTACTGTACATATGAAGCATGTCACGTATGAAGCGTAACTGTGCGAGTAATAAGCGTATGGAAACATAGACCGTATCATAGGATAAAGGAGTAACTTTGTACATGTGAGTGCCACTCAGGGCGGATGCCATGCATGCTTAGTCTTTGCGTGTTATACCTCGCATTTTGTGCATATCCGGAAAAATCGGAAATAACTTGAAATGGTAGGAATTGAGGTTTCAATTGGATTCTACTTAGTGTGCATGTGATGTTCAAGAAAATATTGATGCGGAAATATTAAGGAAGGTTAAGGGCAATCTTTGGAATTTTGGAGATTTGTTTCGGAAATTACGAAAGTGGATTATGAGTCATTGGGCCAAAATAATTCAATTGAAAAATTAAGGCCCAATGCTAGAGGGTGGCCGGCCATGGCCTTAAATTTGGCCCAAATTAGTAAGTGACCATGTGACATGGTCATGTGCCAAGTCAAATATATAAGGGGCAAGGCTTGTTGATTTCTCTAGAATTTTCAAGACAAAGCCAAGGAGGAGAAAAATAAGAAAAATTGCAAGAACAAAGCTAAGGCCATTCGGCCAAGCTCAAGGAAAACCAACCCTCCAAAATCTTGCTTCCAAAATCTTTCTCTTGTGGTTTTTATACTAATTCAAGGCTCCTTAACAACGTGGTGCAATTGGTTTGGAAGAATAAGCTTTGGTTTCCCTCAATTCAACACTTGAGGAAGTGAAGAAGTTTGAGGAACAAGGTAAGGTTTCATCCCTTTTGGTTATGTTATGAAGGTTGGTTTGTGTTGTAGTATATGTAAATAAGTAGAACATATGATAATATGGAAGTTTGCATGGTGGGAATGTATAGATGCATGTGGCCGTGTGTAGTGTAATGTAGTTATGTTGGATT
>NW_026721064.1:0-8618 GCF_029784015.1 Lycium ferocissimum
TGGGGACGGGGGTTTATTTTCCGAAACGCGTCAAATGGGGTTTTAAGAAGGGGGCCGAGCCCGGAACTCGGGAGGGTGCCCCCCCCCGGGAAGACGCCAAAATTTTTTCCAACGGATAAGAAAATGAGATTTTGGGGGAATTTAAATGGAATTTGACTGGGGGATTAGAGACCCAAAAAAAAGGTTACAGGGGAAGACGAGAGATGGGGAGAAAAGAAGAGCGACCCAAAACCCCAGAAAATTTGAAAGCGTTTGGGAAATTTTTTTTGGGAAAAAAGGAAATTTCCGGAGTCTCGAAGCAAGTAAAGTAGTTCCCCCAATCCAATTTTGTACGCCAACCCTACGTCCCCCCATGAAACCTTTACTATCCGTTTGAAGATCACGTTTCCCCAAATACCTTTGATGCCCCACCGATCAATTTCCGTCCATAACCCCCCTTTTCCGCCGATTTCGAACGTCCGAAAACTTAACGCCCGCCCCTGCCCGTCCTTCGAAAACTTCGAATACGGGTCCAAAGGCACCTGACTCTCGAATACGGGTTTGCTTCCCGTGCGTCGTTGATCATGACTGCGAACTGCTCCCACAACGTATGATTACGATTCTCGTCGCCACGCTTCGTACTCGATTCTGGGATGCGACTTCGTTCGACATACCTCTCGATCTTCCGTACCGACAAATATTCTCGTTCACCCTATATCCGATTTAAAATCATATGGACCGCTAGACTAGGATTTCGAATGGGCCCCAATACCGCAATATCGGAAAATGATAGAAGGACTTGGAAAGTGAAGGCTCTTACAATTATTTCGATCAGGTGTGAGTATGTAGTTGGCAGGAAGACCTCCCCCCCAAAGTGTTTGTAAAACCTATAAGGCTAATTTAACATTCGAGGACGAATGTTTTAAAGGGGGGGAGGATGTTACATCCGGCATTTCTGCGTATTCGAAAGTTTGGAAGTAACCTTGACTTACAAGGAATAAGGTACGGAGAATGTACTGAGTATGCAAAGCAGGAAGTACAAAAATGAAGTCATAACCGAAGTAAGGTGTACAGTACGTACGCATAATAACCCAAATGCCAAAATACTTAACTTTGTTTTTAAAAAAAAATATTTCCGTCCCACATATGTAGAAAATAGAACACGTCATAGAAACTGATGTTAACCGAATGCCGAGGAACGTACGGCCCGATCCATAAATAAAATAATAAATAAAAGAATAATAATCACAAACGTACCGTCATGTTATCATACATCCTACCACATATCATGCTATATCATCCGGTCAGCACATATCATATCCTCAGATCACCACATATTACATACCACATATACATACATACCGCGGCCAGGAACCCAACGGTAATATCGCATGTTCACATACCGCGGCCAGAACCCGGTAATATTACCTATGCACATATACCGCGACCCGCAGAACAAACGTAATACCACATATACACATATACCGCGGCCAGAACCCGGCCGGTAGCAACATACCAAACCGAACCCCGAATCATAGTCACATATCAAACTCACATACATGGGGGCAAATAAATAATTAGGTTACCTTCCAAAATCCAATGGCCAAATACATTTACTAACATCGTAAAATGCGAGTAGGCAAGTTTCGTATTTATCGAATAAGTATACAAAAGTTACAACCTTCGAAATCGTTCTTACGTGTCAAAATGTATTATAAAACCCAATGAAGTAGTTAAAATAATTATCTTATAGTAGTCGGAGCAATGGTCAAAAGTTCTCTTTTCAAAATCACACAAATACACCAAACAAGGCTACATAGGGAGATCTCGGAACGCGTGGGCCCCGCCTCGGTCAAATTGAGGCGGCGTACCCCAAACTATGGTCGTTAGGCCTTACGAGGTCATATACACGTGATTCTAGGTCCTCCAATATCATTTGGGCAAACTACGGATGTTTAAGCACTTATTTCAACAAAACCGTACATTTTCAATTCAATTCTCGTCGAATGAAAAAAGGGTAAATTTGGATGTAGATTCCAAAGAGTAGAGTCGCCCCGAGATCCGAATCCAAACCTATTACATCTAGGACATGCCAAGAGAAGGAAGGGTGGAGCTTTACATACCTTATTCACTTCTTAAGCTTGTCAAAACTCAATTCCCGTTTCCTCCAAAATCTGCAATTGGTCACATTTACCAATTTGTCATTTATAAGCCTTAAGGCTAAAATTTGGAAGTAGTGCTTGTTTATAGAAATTTCGACAGCACTTCCCCTATAAATATAACGTCCCCGAGGATTCAACTCGGCCAATTCAACGACACAATATCAACAACAACAATCAACAACAACAATATCCAATCCAAAACACATTCTAACATCAATAACGTTCTCTTACATAAGTTGCCAACATTCATAGTCTTCAAAGTAATCACTTACATCCAATCCAACATTATTCTTTATTCGTTCAAATACTAATCCGAACTCGTTCCAACGACATTCAAAACATTCTAATCAAATCACATAAACGTTCAAACAATCCAACAACTACTCCAATTGGCCGAAAACTACTCCAAACTCAATACAACATCCATAATACATTTTTAATTTCCAAATTCATTCTTTACATCAACCATCCACATATTTACAATGTCATTTCCATAGATACAACATTTCCATAAAAAGTACCTTAAAGTGCCAAACGCCCCCAAATCATTTACAATCTTCAACTTAGTTCATTAAACTTTCATTTTAAGCTTAACATTCATAACGGCGACAATCAAACTACTACATAAAATTATTACATTCTTGTCACACACAATGGCCCATTTTTCGGCCACACCATACACACACCATACTAATGATTCTCTTCCATTTCAACACACTATAACAACCAAACATGCTAGAATAGAATTGTTCAACACTTCCAACACAACATACGTATACACGGCCACACCTACACCACACGGCCTCACTTTCTACATACCATATTTCATGATTTTCATCCATTTTAGTATACTACAACATAAACACATCATTCATAATCCATAAAACAAGCTTAATTCTTACCTTTCTTCTTCAACTTCCAACTTGCCTAGGGTTCTCAAATGTTGAAAAGGAATGGTCTATCGCCCCAAACAACAACTCCACGTCGATGAGGACCCTTCAATTAGTGGTTTTATTAAGATGAAATAATTTCGGAAGGGCAAATTTTTGGTCTTGAATTTTTTTTTCTATGGCCGAATATGGTGGCCTTTTTCACCTTCTTGTTCTTTTTTTTTTTCTAAGTGTTTGATGGAGGAAGATGACTAATAAGTCATCTTTTATGCTCCAAGTTGAACCATCCAAGTGTCCATGGGTTGGACTAATTAAATTGTGCCAAACCATGTGTGGGACCCACATGACCACATGGATGATTTCATGAATTTCATGAATCTTCATCTTTCCAAAATTCCCAATTTGCCCTTAGCCTTTCTCAATATTTCCATAAGCCATTTTGCGAATTTCCACTTTTACCCCTAGCCTTTCTTAATATTTCCACATCGATACTTCCCATTTGAATATTTTAAGACAATGGCGGGAAGCTATCTCGCAAAAAACGCCAACTCTCGCTTCGCAACTCTAGGTCCGGGAGTAAGGACAAGGTTATAAAATTTTTTCTAGAATGCATAAGTTGCGTATTCATTTCTAGTGGCATGGAATATTAGGGAAAAATTTGGGGTTAAAAATTAATTATGGAAAGTTAAGAGTTCATGAAATTAAAGGTTAAGGTGGAGTGGGCCATAGGGCCACATGTTTTATTATTTATGGAAGTATAAGGTGATAATTTAATCATCTTTGTCATTTCCATGCAAGAAGTTTGAAGAAACTTGGAGGGAAAGAAAAAGAAATTTCTAGAGAATTGGAGAAAAGAAAAATGAAAAAAAAAAAAGAAGGGAAAAACGTCCAAGGGCTGCACATGATCAGCCATGTGCCATGAATAAATATATATATGTGTGTGTGATGATAAACAAGGCACAATTCATCATCTCTACCACTTGGAAATTTCAAGAAAGATGGAGAAAAGAAGGAGGAGAGAAACGGCCAAGAGGGCTGGTTGTTGACCGAACCAGCCCTATCATGTTGATCATGAGAAATTGTTTCTTCAAGCTTTTATATCAATTGGAAGGCCCTCGTCGACGTGGAGAAAAAAAAATCATTAGTTGCTAGAACTATTTTGGAAGTGAAAAGAAGGGTAAGGATTCCATCTCTTCTTTCATATGTTATGCATGAAAAAATCATGAAGTAGTGGTGAGTTGTGTGTAGCCGTGTGTGTGTTAGGTTGTATAGGAGTGAAGAACTATATGACATAATTGTGTGTTAGAGCATGTTGTAATATGTTGAAATGGATGAAATTCATGAAGTTGTGTGTATGTATGTGGTGGCCGAATGAGGGGCTGCCTTGGTATGGAAGGGATGAATTAGATTTACTTAATATTTTGGTTGTTGATTGTTGTAGATTATGTAATGAAAATGAATGTTTAATGATGCATGTTGGGAGAAAAGTCTTGTTTGATGAGAAATGATGTTGTTAGCATATGGAATTGTTGACATAGTTTATGAATTTGAAAGTAGAAAATGTGTTGTGAATGTTTCTAGTTGAATTGGAAGGTGTTGGCCGAAGTAGTATGTTGATTGAATCGTTTTGGATGTTATGTGAATTGAGTTAAATTGAATTGAATATTATGAGTGTTGTTAGAATAATTGTTGGAGCGGTTGTTGTTGAAGTTGAGCTTGGTGGGGAGGTACAAGTGTTACTTCGAGAATTTACTTTCAGATGCTCAAGTTAACATTGGGTAAATGTGACCAATATGTAGATTCTGGCGAACTTGGAGCTTGAATTTGGAGGAGCGTAAGAAGCGGAAAAAGGTATGTAAGACTTCACTTTCCTTCTTTGGCATGTCTTAGGTGTAGTAGGCTTGAACACGGGCCTCGGGGACAATTCCTTTCCTAGAAATCCGAGATTGAAATTAGTCACTATTCATTCAGTCGAATTGAAATAGAAATTGTGTGGAATGTTGAAAAAGCTCCCTAAACACCTAGAACTTGCATGAACAATGCCCGACTATCCTAAAACCCTCATAAGTGATGTTATGAAACGCATTATACATAAAGCGTGTACACCACCTCATTTGATCCGAGGTGGGCCCACTATTCCCGAATTCCCCCTATTGTTCCATTAGGCTTATTTCCGTACTATAGTCAATGAAAGTCCTTGGTTATTATCCCGAATGCCAAACAATAGATGTTTTAACTAAACTCTTGACCCCAATGTATGATTTTCCTTCCTAAAAGTTTACAAGTGTTTTTCAAAATATTCATTTTTCTCCAAAAACCAAGTTTTACAATATTGAAGGTCTTAAGGACGAAAACGACGACTATGGCTCTATGATGATACGATGATAATGATGATGCCAGATATGAGAAGAAGTCTATGATGAGAATGCCAAGGACATGTTCTTACTACGAATATGACGATATGAAACGTTAAGCTATTTTTGAATAATGACTATTTTCAAAGGTTTTAAAGTAAACGAAATGATGTCTTACGATCCTGTCCTATGATTTCTCATGAAGTTATTCTCCATTGATAGTCTCGCCTTATTATTAGTTCTTTCAAGGTGAGATAAAGTGCCCGTGGTTACTCCATAATAAAATCGGAGGTTACCGACCTTACGTCACTCCGATAGCGTTATAGCTTTTCTTTGGGCTCCCTTGCATGCTATGGTATATGTATATATATATATATATATATATATATATATATATATATATATATATATATGTATATGGGGAAGATGGGGAGCAGGGCAGAGCGCTATAGACGCTGGGTTGCACACGGTACATGTAGCCGTATCTATCATGATATCATCCCGAACGCGGGATGCCCGGACGCGGGATATATATTCAGTTATGGTTAAATGGATCGGCTGCCGACGCCTCGGCAATATACCATGCTATGTTTTATATATCTATATATGAATAGAAATGTTTTTCAAAGGCAGCTTAGCATGCATGGCATCCGCCCCCAGGGGCACTCGGACACACAGGTTACTCTGCTACCCGATGATATGTTCTATGTTCCTATGCAGTAATTGTTCACATGTACAGGTCATTTCTTTACCTCATGATACGATATCCTGTTTTTACTCGTGTTTATATCTCTTACTATGTTATTATTCATGTCTTACATACTCAGTACATTGCTCGTACTGACCCCTCTTCTTCGGGGGCTGCGTTTCATGCCGCGCAGGTAAACCCAGACGAGCTGAAGCTAGCATAGAAGAGGTCCAGCGGAATTGGTAGGCTCCACTTGTTCAGGAGTGCTGCCGAGTCAGAGTATATGTGCCATGACGATATGTTCAGAGTTAGAGACTTTGCAGACAGAGTCGGGGGTACTGGGTTGTCATGTGTAAATGGCTCCAGCAGCCCATATGCTATTATGTTTCGTGTCACGAGTCTCATATGATGTCAGACTTTACTTATGAAAAAAAAAATTCTATGTATTCATTCTTACTAATTCATAAGTTCATATGTGTAATAGGAGTTAGCGGGTTCGCTCGGCTCCGTGTATGGGGTCGGGTGCCCATCACACCCTAGTAAAGTCGGGGTGTGACAAAGTGGTATCAGAGCAGGTCGGTCCAAGGGTTGTCTGCAAAGTCGTGTCCGGTAGAGTCCTGTTTATGGGTGTGAAGCCGGCCACATTTATAAACGGGAGGCTACGGGGCATTTAGGAATGGTTAACCTTCTTTCTGTCATTAGATCGTGCGATAGAGCCAAGTCATAGGAAGTAAGATTCATTATATTAATCGTTGATTCCCGTAGGCGCCCAGTATCGGCGGAAAAAGGCGAATGATGATATGGAAAGTCAGAAAAGGTAAGATTGGACTGATATACTTGTTCTGTTATGTGGAGCTGGGCGCCAGACAGAAAATAGTCATGCACAGGCAGAAAGTGAATATCGAGAAGAGAAAAGGGTAAAACGGTCATTATAGAAGACCGGACGTATTACGAAAATGTTTCGAAAGTTGTAAAGTTTTGGTTGGCTTTAGATCGAGTAGTAAAGGCCATGTGAGAAAGCGGACGCAAAAATATCAGTGTTAAGGCACCGAATTCCAGTGAAGTTTTTGGGTTAAGTGTGCTCAGGTAAGAGTAAATTTATGATGGGTGACCCCCTGGGAAGTATGTGAGAAATTCGACATATTCAGACATACGAGACAAATGAGAAGTTAGGGTAGTCTAAGGGAAACTAGAACATATGGAATGGTTGGAGACCATAAGAGGACGCACAGGACGAGGCAACCTTGCCTGATGAAGAGACAGGGAGTGCATCACAGCCCTGGGAATTAGGATAGGCTTGAACAGCGTTTGGACGTATTCTGTGGACTAGTTGATAGTAATTATATACATGTATGTATGAAGGTGTAGGATATTCCGAACATGATTGTATTGGTGGACATGTGAATCTCAGCAACCGAAGTTACGGTACAGAAGGCATTAATCGAGTAAGAGTACCGGAGTTCGAGTGATAGCAAGAATAAATGGTAAAAGTGTTGCAAAGTAAGCTGTTATTATTCTACTATAGATTAAGATTGGGAATGAGGATGTGAGACGAAGTATAAACGGATAATGGTATAGGTACACCCCAAAAAGGGGGGAAGCAGGTAAGGGAAATGTAAGGATGAGATAGAAACAGTTGAAACGGTAATATGTTTGATGTGGATGCTTGGGCTACAAATGAGATCCCTTCATGGAAGCAAGTTAGTAAGATCGGAAGACCAGCAACAAGCGGATAGGAATCAGAATGATAATGTTTAAGGTAATATGAGAAGTTCGCACAAACTTTGAGTAGTGCGACGCCAGAAAATGGACGTATATAAAGAGAAAGAGTATGACAAAGAGAACGGTATTGGATATCTTAAGAGCTAATATGAAGGATGGGGATAGCTTTAAAAAGGGAGCTCCCCCGAGATGTTTATGAGACCCCACAGGACTAATTGAACATTCGAGGACGAATGTTCTAAAGGGGGGAAGGATGTTACACCTCGCATTTTGTACATTTGAATATTTTAAGACAATGGCGGGAAGCTAAGGACAAGGTTATAAAAAATTTTCTAGAATGCATAAGTTGCGTATTCATTTCTAGTGGCATGGAATATTAGGGAAAAATTTGGGGTTAAAAATTAATTATGGAAAGTTAAGAGTTCATGAAATTAAAGGTTAAGGTGGAGTGGGCCATAGGGCCACATGTTTTATTATTTATGGAAGTATAAGGTGATAATTTAATCATCTTTGTCATTTCCATGCAAGAAGTTTGAAGAAACTTGGAGGGAAAGAAAAAGAAATTTCTAGAGAATTGGAGAAAAGAAAAATGAAAAAAAAAAAGAAGGGAAAAACGTCCAAGGGCTGCACATGATCAGCCATGTGCCATGAATAAATATATATATGTGTGTGTGATGATAAACAAGGCACAATTCATCATCTCTACCACTTGGAAATTTCAAGAAAGATGGAGAAAAGAAGGAGGAGAGAAACGGCCAAGAGGGCTGGTTGTTGACCGAACCAGCCCTATCATGTTGATCATGAGAAATTGTTTCTTCAAGCT